>NW_028262336.1:74395000-74547500 GCF_047370975.1 Nipponia nippon | reverse complement strand
GATTGTCTCTGCTGTGAATGTCTTTCCTCCCGGTAAAGTTGGAATCAAGCCTAAAATACTTTGCTGGAGGACTGTACTATTAGAGGCATGCATCTAAGTCTCTCTCTTTTTTTTTTTTTTTTTTTTTTAAATGTCTAACGGAGAATTAAGAATGAGGAGACTGCACGCCTAAAATAAGTAAGAAACTAGCACATGAGTCTAAAGTAAAGCATACTGATTATTTTTAAGTCATCCTTTAAAGCTTCTGAATGTGTTTGAGGCATTAGACTTACTTGAATAGCTCAACTTTTCTCTTCTACCTTCCAGCTGTGGAGTCAGAAAATTAGGCTAAATTGGTTAAATACCTGACAATGAATTTTCTTTGTGGCTAGGAGGGCAGCAGGACAAACCATATTATGAATTTGGTACCAAGGCGTTGGATCTCTTGTGCCATATCTTTGATGCAGTAAGGATGATGTTAAGTGTATTTCAGATTTATTTTTTTTCCCCTCATAGCAGGGTGTTAAGATAATCTGTTCTTCAAGATCTCTATGTAGTGTATCTTTTACTATGCAGAGGGAATAAGGGATTTAGAGTATAAATCTTTGCATTCTGAAAATTTGCTTCTTAGAGGGCTGGTAATGGTGTATCATGAGTAGAAATTAAACAAGTGACTCTTGGGAGTATTTTTTTGCTATTTTGTTATGGGTAAGTTAGATTAGGTACTACCTTTTAACACAGGTCTTCAGAAGAGTTCATGAAGAAACTATAATTAGAATTAATGAGGGAAGGGGCTATGTAGTAGGGAAAGGAGGGAGTGGCTGATGGCCCTAAGGGTCTTAGAAGGTGTGTGAAGTGCTACCTCACCTCACTCTAAGTTCTTTGTCTTTCATGGGCAGTGTGTTTTAAAGATGTTTTACTTCTGAAGTCTCATCAGGGTTTTGAAGAGGCTTTATCTCAGCCTTTCCTGTTTCTGATGTTTGCGTTTTGAAGTCTCTGATCCCAAGAAGGAACACAAGGCAGAAGTTGCTGCTGTGCCTCAGTAATTCGAACTCTTTCAAGCCCAAGTACCAGCTCTAATTTTGATGTTACTGGGCCTTTACTTCTCTGGGACTTAATGGTATGAAGTGTCCTGTGCCCTTGTCCCAGCTTAGGTACTTCAGAATGAGAAGTCGTTTGTTGTCAATGTATTGGATGCTATTGTGAGCCGTAGAACTATCTTTTTTGTTATGAATCAAAGTCATTCTTTTGAATACTTTAAAAATTACTTTAAAAAACCCCAACAAAACAAACCAACAACTGTAGACTTTATTTCTTCAAACATTTGCATATGTTTTAATTTTCAGGGTGTGAGATGTTCTGCTGAAATACCTGCTTAAGTGTTTACAGAGCCAGGCTATTAGTTCTTCATACTAATGCACAGCTTTCACTTTTAGAAAAGTTGCTGTCTGGATAGTGAGGTTATTGAGAAGGGTATGCAGCTGATGCATTTTTAAATTAAGTTCTTATTAGCATAGTTTTCAGCTCAATATTGCAAATAATTAGTATAAGTAAAGCGTTGAGACTTTTCCCACGAAGATGCAATTAGGTTCACGTGGAAGTTCTTGCATCGGCAGCATAGCCCCCCATACATTTAACAGGAGAGTTACTGCTATGCATTGTGTCTACTACTTGGGTTATTTACTCTGCCTTACAAAAATGGCTGTTACAGCAGAAAGTAACTGAGACTGGAGTGGAATTCTTTTTTTTAAAGTAACAGTCTTATATTTCCTTGTGTATTTATTTTCTCTGCCCTCTCTGGAAGTCATTGAATTTGATGATGCTTGTGTTTAGCTCCACCTCTGGAACTTGGTTTTCCTTCAGAGGTGCCAAGAAGCTGAGACTGTGGAGCCTTAGCCAACATTGCTTGAGGAAAGAAAGGGAAGAGAAATGTTGTTAGGTGTCGAACCTGGGATGCTGGGGAAGAGTCGGTCTCAAGTCTGAGTGAGTGATGTTAGGCTGCCTCTGTAGACAGTGGTGAGAAACGGAATAATACAGGTTGTCCTTTGGAGGGTCTAAGACATGTCTGAGAGCTGCTGAATTGTCTTCTGGAATCACAGTTCTTCCTTTCACTGATTACAAGGCAAGCCTGGAATGGCTAATTGGGACTTGATGTCTAAAACTAGATGAGAAGAATTCAACATCTAATGTTGCAGAGACATTGTCCAAACTGATTGTCTGCCTCTGTTAGGTTACCGGGTAAAACTTGGTGTGTGAGGTAGGGCTCGCTTTGCCTCTCTAATCTCTGTATAGAGGGACTGAGAGGGCACCTTAGAGGTCCTAATCAAGGCACGTTTCCTCCCTTGTTGGTGTGTCTGCAATATCATTAATAATTATTCATTATTATTTATTACAAGTTTGATTAAACTAGGAAGGTAATCTTTTAAACTACACACTTGAAAGAACATTGCATTGAAAGTGTTGTCTAATTTTCTTATATGAAACAGTGAAATCAGTCTAATAGTGTAAACCCCATGAGCTTTATTATCAGTGCAGTTTAGTCTTTGAAACTATTGATTTTCATTAATTTGCTTCCATTGTACTCTTCACTTCCTCGTGTCTGTTTAACTTACTGTGTGCTCCGTTATTTTGTGGAAGTATAAATCAGCAGTAAACCCATGAGTCATGGAATTGGGAGGGCTGAATAGAAATTATTAGTAGGATTCATTTTTGTTATGCAGTCCTCTATTTGACTACTGAGTGTTTTTAAAGCTCTAGCAATAACAGAGTGTAAGATGGACTCTGTTCTTTGCAGCCATGGTAACTAGGATCATCATCAAAATGTAAGAGCGTTAATTGAAAATTCAGGCTACACTGAAGGTAGTGGGGAGAAGAGAATGAAAAGCCACAAGTGTTAAAACTGAAAAAAACCCCATGAATTCTCTACCGTACCTTGGTATCTTCTGCTGGAATGAATGTTAGAGCCAGTAAGCTCCATACAGTTTGGTTTTTTGGTTTTTTTTTTTTTTTTTCCATAAACATAAGGAACAACAAGGATTAAACAATTTTCTGAGGGTCCTGCTACTGACAGTGTGGGGTTTTTTTCATTCCTTAACTGTCTCCACTCTTGGATGCTTTAAAAGAACCTTGGTGATCTGCTCAAGGGTGTCATTGTCCTTACTATTGGAAAGCGGTGTTGTCTCCCCCCAGTGCTTAGTGTGAATCTTGTTAACTTCAATTTTAAGCCCATTGCATCTTCTGTCTTTTGAGAAACTGAGAACAAATTGATCCCCTTTTCTCTGCAGTAGCCTGCTAGGTACTTTGGTTCTTAGGAAAGTCCTCTTTCAACCTTCCCTTCTTGAAATGTAACCAAATCCAGCTCATTCTGTATTTATCGTAGGCCATTCTTAATGTTCCTCTTTGGATTTGTGTCAGTTGTTTTCTTGAAATGTGGTGCTTCGGTGGGGGTACGGTATTTCATTTGTAAGTGTAGTACAAAGTGGAGCAAAAAAGATTACTTTGCTTATTCTGAAAGTTGTGCTTGTGGTTGTACACTTCAGTGATGTTTGCCTATTTTGCAGTTGCCTGACATTGGCTGTTCAGCTTGGGATTTAGACACTATTCATTTTCTTAAAGACTACTACTTATATTTCCCATTGTCTTTTTATGCGAGCTTTGTGCTTGTCCCCACTGGATTTCATTCCTCTTCTGTCAGTTTCTTTAATTTGTAAAATTGATTTAAATCTTATTTTTGTCCTTCCTAGCTTTTACTCATTGGCATATTTAATAAATGTGTTTTGTATTCAGCATCCACGTTGTTGATGCAAACATTGAATAGAATTAAATCCCATTGTAATAAACCTTTTGTTTGATATAACTCTCAGAATTGCTTTTCAGGGAGTTCTGCTCCTGCCACATCATATTTTTTTTTTCTAGACTGTGTTTTTTCTGGCTTATGACACTAATTGGAAATGTTGTCTAAAGTCATATTTCTTAATTTTTTTTTAAAAAGCATTTCCTTCCTACTTGAAGTCAATTACTGTATTTTAGAGGGAAATTAGACTGATTTGATCCAACTTGATTGAGACAGTAATGCTGTTTGTTAATCTTTTCTTCTATGTGTTGTAAGAGAACTTGTCTTAGAACTTGTGACAACAACTAGCAATTCTCCTTAACTGCTTTTTGCCCTGTACTCCTCTCCTGTGAGATTTCCCCTACCCACAGTAGCAGACAAATGATTGATGCGGATAGAACTTTCAGCATCAGGATTGTCACAGCTCTGGAAGACTTTTGACCCAAAGATAAGTCTTCAGACTTTTGAGGTTGCTGCAGGTTGCCTTGCTGGGGACTACAAAAATGACTAGAACTCACATTTACTGTTAATTACTAGTGTTGATAACACAGTGGTCAGCACTGGTTCAATTGGCAATTGATTGTTCTTATTCACCCATCATTGTAACGTACAGATAACTGTGAAACTCAGTAAGTTTTGAGACAGGGAGGTGAATGTTATGAAAATGATCAGGTGAGCAACGGTTCTTCTAGTTGTCTGGAAGAGAACTTAGTGATTTACCCAAGTAAATTTGCTTGCTCCTTTCATGCAGACCTTGCTGCTTCCTTTTTAATCTAGCTTATTATATCATGTCAAGGTGGGTTTTTGGCTGCTTCTGGTATTTCATTCTGGAAAATAGGCTGTCTAATAAGACTTTCTTTAAAACGAAGGAGCTATTCTCTTCTCTGTGCTGGAGCTAGGCAGAGAAGCCCTGGAGCAGAAAAGAGAGTGGAAGTGTCAGGAGCATCCTTTGGGGCTGTACAGTGTTATGAGACATACCAGCTGTTGTAACTCTCATGTTATTAAGATGCTTTTTAATTTCTATTAACTATCTGCCTAATTTAGAGCATTTTCCAATCCTCTTTAATAGTATATTGCTTAAATTCTTATGTAGCTTTGGGGTATGTATCGGTTTGAGGTGGAATGTGAAATGTTACTGTGTGAGTGGGAAAAGGTGCTGTGTAATGCCATTACACCGATAGAGATTAAATCTGTAGACCCAGCCAGTGGCAAAAACAGGGATAAAATTGTGAGCTTACTCTTGATTTTTTTTTTTTTTTTTTTTTGAGAACTCTTTGTGGAGGAAGAAAAAAATCTCTGCCAGCTCAGCTCCAGTGATCACAAAGAAGCTCAATGGAAAGTCTAGAGAGCTGGTTAAACTGAATGATTTCTCCCTTCAGGTGTGTTGGCAGTTTTCATGGCTTGCCTTCTAAGTCAGCAAGAGTAAAGCGTTTCCTCCCAGAATTTGGTGCAGCCATGGTAGTGAATTGAGCTAATGATGTAAAGACTCTGCTGCAATCTGTGCAGAATGAGATCTGATGAAAGCAAGGGAATCTGTATTCTTTAATGTATTTAGTATTGTATTCAACTTGCTGCCTGTTCTCGAAGTATTTGTAACCCAAACTTCTAGTGCTAAACTACATTGGATGCCTTAATGTTCCTGGTTGCCTTACAAGGTAACTTAAAGTCCCTTCCAAGTTCTATTACTGCTGAACAAGGTTTTCAAACACTGTGTAGGGAGGCTGATTGTATGAATTAAGGGTCTAATTTGGACTACCTATGTGATAAAATGATTCAGCCTTGAAACAACTACTAATTTAGGGGGGGGGGAAAATTAACAACTGAACTATTTTGGGGTTTTGTTCAAGATAGCACGGATCTTCTTTCAGAACAAATTCTAGAGTGGCAAGATCAGTAACTCTGGAAATACTTGTGGTCTATTACATGATCAGTGCTCGAGATCTCAATATATATTGACTGAAAAGTATAAAATGGGTTCTTGTAAGGATAGGGCCTCTTACCTTCAAGCTCTGAGGACTTTGGTTCAGCTATGGAGCTTACTGTTAGGTGGCCTCTTGTGTACTTCTATAAAGATCTGGAGTTTGGCCCACAGCTTAAAGTCATCTTAGAAAAAGTGGGGGGTGGGTAGGATTGGGTTTTAATTAATGATTTAAACTTAATGTCTTAAACAACTTATTTTCTTTAAAAATTAGTAATCTGTTAGAAAACGGTTGATGTAAAGTGGATTTCAGACATACTAGAAGTGTTGCATTAGTACAGTTATATATCAGTTTTGAAAGTGTATTAGTGCAGGTTGAAGTGTGGCTCTGAGTGTCTACAAACTGATAGAGATGCCAAACACACTGGCTTAGTAGTGGGGAAACTTTGAATGCCATTTGAAAAATAATGGTGGGATGGGGAAAGCAATGACCAGATGCAACTTCAATTTCCAAAGTCGAAATAATGAAGGATTGGTGAAACAAACTATAATATTAATAATTGACTTGAGAGTATACTTTCTGACTCGGTCAAGTAACTTGACACTGAGAATGCTGGCCATGTGGCTCCTGGTGCTGTTTGGTACTGGAAGGAAATGGCCTCTTCAGGATGTTAGCGTATGTGGAGGAGCTGACCTCTCTGAGATCAGTTACTTGCTGCAAACAAGTAAACTTGAAAGTGAGGTGAGTGAAAGAAGGAGGCACACTTCACAAAACACTATCAAATATTTTTCAAATATTTGATAGTGTTTTTTTCAAATTCTCATCTAAAGTCTAATAATGTCAATGGAAAGAGCTTGCTGACTTACAGATTTCCATTTGTAAGTCTTGGGCACATTATGCTTTTAAAAGTATGTTAAATTTTAGAGGTGGTAATGTAGGAAAAAGCTTCATTTTTATTTATTTTTTTTCTTTAACCAGGTAGCCTATTTCTAGCTTGTTTTTTGAGCTGACTTTTGTTTAAGTAGCAAATATGTTTGTATCTCGGTGTTTGTGTATTTTCACATTTGAAAGTAACTACTTGCAATTTTTTATTTTATTTCCATGTGTCTTTGCACACATGCTGTGGCTGAGAATGTGGGGGTGAGTGGAATAGCAACTGATGGTGTTTGCTTGAGGAACTACTCCGAATAAGAGGGGAAAGAGAAGCAGCGTAGGAATAAGCTGTGAGCCTAAAGTGAGAAGATGGTGTGGCTCAAATGACATTTAGGAGAGCGTGTCATGTGTTATGATGTGTCCATGACATCCAATGTAAAACTGACCTCAGGCATGAGTTGTAAATATGTTCCATTGTACATTTCTTTTAAGACTGGGATGGTATGCTTCTCTGGTGCCAGGGAGGGTCCATTTTTCCTTATTAAGCTGAGCTTAGTAGATAAAATAGAACTTGAATAGCAATTCAGTAAATAAGAGGTGGTCACATATTTGTCTTTTTAGTTGTTAATACTTGGACTCCTAGTGTTCTGTAATATTCATACAGTTTCAGGGTATGTTGAGTCAAGCATTTCTGTTCAAATTATTTTTATCCAGAATGCTAACCCTTTTATAGTTTTTCCATATCTATATTAGTGTTCTTTAGAGCTCTTTAACTTCCATCTACAGTGATAACTTTCTTTATTAAATTGTTCACAGTTAAATTATAGTGTAAAATCTTAATTGTCATGTGTTAACATGAAATAACTTCCCAGAGTTTACAATGAAAGAACATAACTGCTTTGCCTTTCTTTCCTATTCCCAAGTTGAGTTATTGGATTGAACTTTCAATATAGGTAAGATTCTTTTGTGCAAGGTTTGAAACTTCTGTATAAAATCTTCTGTAGGCAAATACAGAATCCACAATTGAGGAATAAATATGCAGGTGAAGAACTGGTGTTTATACCTTTACGTTTCTTCTAAATGAACTATAAATACTTAAAAGCACTAAGTAGGAAAAATTCAGATGTGGTCTTCAAAACTCTTTTTAATCGATCTACTTATTAAGATACTGGGGAGAAACCTCAAGTAATTACTTTGTGTGTGTATGTATTTTTTTTTTTTACTACTTTGTTTATTTTGTGAAGTAAAGATTTAAAGTCCCTGTTGTGTTAAAGTGATCATGCCTTTTTTGACAAGCTTTTAAAACCTGAAGATACCTGTTGAAATGGTTTCCTCCAAATAGAGAATTTAGCTGCCTAAATGAAAGGAGTAACTGCAAATAGCTTTTCCTAAAAAGCCTAGGTCCTCTGTAACACATTACCTTCTTCAGCAAAGTTTTTGTTTTGATATCCAGTCTCCTGCATCCCTTGTCCAAAGCTGGTGGGTCAACGAGCATGTAAATGTGTGTTGGGTTTTGCATCACTGCCTCTGACTTCTGCAGATTATTTTGTATTAGTGTATAGCTCTTTTCCTTTTGATTAAATTGCCAGGTATCTGACAATGGGTTAAAGAATCCCATTGTGATATGGGTCAGTAGCACGCATCCAAATGGCTGCTGGGCATTGCTATAGAGTAACAGTAAAACTGATGGACTGCATCCGACAAACAGATTGACTGGGAAGCTTAAGTGCGGCCACACAGAACTGCAGCTTTGATTAGGAGAGCAGTGGGAATTGTAGATGTTTATCATTCTTGTTTCATGCTCTGCTACTTGTATTTCAGTCCATTATCAGGTAGTTCCAAAGAAAATATTAAAAATTAAACCCAAATGAAATATAAAGATCCAGTGAATTAGGAAGTATTCATAGCAAGAAGGTCATTGTAGTTGCACTGATATTTTAAACAAAATTACAAGTTGTGTATCATTTCAGGAGCTGAATTTGGTACTATGTGACTAGAAGATTTTAACTTTGTGCCATATGTATAGATAACAGAAGAGCTTAAAAGGACATGTGCTAAAAGGAAAGTTTCTCTTCCACAGTCATGTTTTCTGTTTTTTGTTTGTTTGTTTTTTCTCCCTCAAAGATGCCTCCTATTTCTTGTGTTATTCAGGTTACATCCTACACTTTTGATTTACCTTCTTGTCAGCCTGATGTTGCCCATTCTCCCACATCACTGTTCTTCCTGTCTTGCCAGCTCTTTTGCTTTTGTTTTATATGTTTCATGTGTGACTCTCATCCCCTTTGCATTGTACTGGCTTGCTTTGCGTACAGAATGAGCTGGTTAGAGGTGTGCTCATCTCTGCTTGGCTTGTTTGGCAAGCTGCAGGCTTGAGTTGTTCATTTCTGAGCTTGTCTGCCCTGCTGAGGTTCAAAGGGGCTTCTGGATTTTTAGCTGTTTGGCCTTGCAAGGGCTAACAGAATTGACTGCTTTAATCTGTCCTAAATTCCTTGTTTTATTGCTCCCTCTGTTCCTAGCAGTACACAAGAACTGATAAGGAAAAATAAGCGTTCTCTTTCCCCTACCTGAAAAGACAGGGGACGGAAAAGATGCATTTCTGCTCCCTTAAGCTGCTGCTCAGAGGGCTTTTATAATTGTTTCCCTTTGATTTGTATTCAGTTTCTCCTAGGATAAAGTGTTAAACAATTGCAAGTTGTCTGTACAGCGCATGCCTCAGTCTTTTGCTTTTATGATGTCTTGGAGAAGAAGGTATTTAAGATTAGTGTTGACAGAAAAATTTCGTGCTTCACCGTCAGCTGTCGGTCGGTGATACTGAGCCCCGGCTCCGCAGGGTGAGCCACCAGTTCCATCCTGAGATGGGGAGGAGGGGAGTCCTTCTCAGCAGGTGAGGGAAGGTAGATAGGTCCAGGCTTTGTCCCCCCTGCCACACAGGGAAAGAAGGAGGGTTGCTAATGCTTCTGTAACCTGGGGAAAAAAGGTGATGGTTTGATGGGACTAGAAAGGTATGAAGTAAAGAGGAGAATTTAGGTACAAGTAGGGGGGGAATACCCTTGGGGTGCACAGAGGGAAAAGTGATTTCATGATAGAAGCAACAAGCAAGGAGACCAAAATAGAACATCTGTTTGCATCAAAAAACAAGAATGCATGTAGCTCTATCAAGTCAATTTTCAGCAGGTGTTTTGGCTCTGCAGTGGCCTGTTGAATCTCAGTAGTCAAATTTGAATTTCTGTTAAATTTTTGAGAGCTAATTTTAAGCAGTTAGCTTATGCTTTCTTGTTATCTTTCAATAGAGATTTGTTTGCTTTCTGCTTCTTGAATTCCCATCAAGTATCTGAATTTTAATTTTTTTTTTCTCTGCAATCATGGATTAGAAATTAAGAGAAACATCAGATCATGAAAAATGATAAATGTCTAATTCCAGGACCTGGAGCCCCATGAGCAATGTGGTGTATAAATGCACAGAAGCTGACTTTATTATGTGGTTGTTTTCCTCTGCTTCTTTCTCTTTGGAGCCCTTTCATTCTTTTGTGGCCTTTTAGTTGTATTGCTCCCTGGTCAGCCTGGTGCCTGTATGGTAGTGGCAGTGGCTGCAGCAATGATTGATGTGGAGACTAAATTGCTAGACACAGTTAGTGAGTATTTCATGGAGCAGTCAGTCTGCAAACCTGAAGATGGAGAAGCAGTTTTTACGTGGTTCTGACCATTGTATGCAGGATCTGGTTCAAAGTGTTACTGTCAAACAGTTGTTCTGTAAAATGTGTTTAAATCTCTTACAGGATCAAATGCTTCTACCTCTGAAAATCCCCTGCTTTGGGGGTTTTGGTTTTTTTAGAGGAAACTACTTAAAATGGAAAAGCATATTGAAGACAATTTATAAAAGTAAAATTCTTGCAAGTGGCATGGCAACTACTTGAAGATCCCATGTGGGAGTATTGGAGAAAATGCGTGTACCCATTGAAGATACTAAGTCCAAAAAGGAACTGGTGTGACATAGCTAAACAGCAGGATAAGAGAGGTAGTTACACAAAGCAGTTTTCACCATTTTTTTTAAAAAAGGTTAAGTTTTGTCTGCAAGAGCAAAATACAAAGTTTCATAAATTCTGGCAGGATAAGGTAAAAATGCAGTACAGCTAAGAAAGATGTTTGAGGTACAATTTGCAGAAGGTACAAAATTAATCTTTTTAAAACACGCTGGGAATGAGAAGCCCGTTAGAGAATGTGTAGGACTAATAGATTATCTCTCCTTCTATCCTCTGATTGGAAATAAAGTTCTATCAAAAAAGAAGCTACCTCTTGCATCTGTGCTCATCTTTGAGCTTTGAAGAAGTTCTGATCTGGAACCTTTCATTATGGAGGATGTATCAGAGGATCTCTCTTCGAAGTGAAGTGTTGGTAGAAGCAATTATGGAACAAGTTTGGAAAAAAAAGGGGGGGGGCAAAACAAAAAAAAAAGGCATAAACCAGATAGTATTTAAAGGTGCCAGTTGCCAGAACCAGGTGGTATTTAAAGGAGCTCAAGAATTAAACAACCAAACTACTAAATGTGGATATGACCTCCTGCTTAAAACTTGGTATTTGGAAAATTTGAAAGTAATTTTTAAAAAGACCTCTACTACTAACCAGTAAGCTTAACATCTGCAATGGGAAAACTAGGAGAAACTATTAGAGGGAATAGAATTAGTGGATAGTTACCTAGTACAACACAGTGGGAGGTCCATGTAGCTTTTGCGATAGGAAATCATGCCGAATAATCCTGTAGGATTCTGGAAAGGAGTTAAAAACTGTGTTCACAAGGGAGATCCGGTGGTCGTAGTCTGCTTGTGTTGCCAAAGGCATTCAACAAGGCTTTCCATCAAAAGCTCTGTGGAAACTGAAGCTGCTATCAAATGAGAAGAAAGGTCATGTCATGGGTGAAGAAATATTCTTCCTCCGTTTTATTTTTAATATGTTCATTTATTTTATAAAATGCTGACAAATAAAGGTAAAGGGATATCGTCTGGAAAGAAGATGAATACTGAGATAATGATACTATGAATTGTGAAGAAAAAGGTGACTGTGAGGACTTGCAGGAGGACTTTTTTAGGCAAGTGCTAAAATGACAGTTGGCGTTTTGTTCATAAATGTGTAGTGATGCGTACAAACCATCCTAGTTTTACTTATACAGTATGAGCTCTGAGGTGACATTATACCCCTCTTCAGGAAGCTCAGCAAGGAGGACTCAAGGAGCTACAGGCTGGGTGGTTTCACCTCCGTCCCTGGGAAGGTGATCGAGCAAATTTCCCTGGAAGCTGTTTCCAGCCCTGTGAAGAGTGGGGGACTGGGAACAGCTAGCACAAAGCTACGAGGGGCAAGCCATGCCTGACCAACACAACTACCTTCCATGATGAGAGGACTGGCCGAGAAGACAAAGAAGGAGCAGTGGATGTTGTTCGCATTGACCTTAGCAAGGACTTTGCCATGCTCTCCCGCAGTGCTATTTGAGGCACACTGGTGAGACGTGGACTAGGTGACAGGGTGATATACCGAGCTGCCTATTGGGCTGCAAGTGGGGGTGAGCGGCTGTACAAAATGCAGCTGGTGGCTGATTACTTGGGGTGTCACTCAGGAACTGACAGCGGGGCCAACATAGTTTAAAGGTCTGTATTAATGACCTGGATGATGGAATGGAGTCTGGTCTCAGCAGGTTCATGGGTGACCCCAAATTGGGGATAAAAGTCGATTTCCAAGTGGGAGTGTGTAGACAATCAGAATCAGACTCTTTTTGGATGCATACTGTGATAGGACAGGAGGAAATGAAGACCAGTTGGAAAATGGGAAATTTCAGCTAAGTGAGAAGAAAACCTCTTTTCCTGTGAAGGTGGTCAAACACTGGAAGAGGTTGCTTAGAGACACTGCGACATCTCTATTCTTGGAGTTATTCGAAACTTCTGGGCAAAGCCCAGAGCAACCTGCTCTAGTTAGGCTGACTTTTGAGCTGGAGTTTGGGCTAAATGACTGCCAGAGATCTCTCCTAACCTTAACTTTATTAATCTGATGCTTAATATTCAGGGAAAGGCAGGAATGGCCTCTGTGCCAGCCCTTTTTAAAGGGCCAGGTTTGACTGGCTATGATGAAGACCACTGGGTGCTGAGGGAGTTAGAATTGTTTTGTGTAAACTGTAGGTTGTATGGAGCAGATAACCAAGGAGTGTCAGATAAATAGGGAAGTATCAGGTTCAAAATAAGAGAAGGTGAGCCTTCTCACTGCGCATGCTAAAAGTTAATCTGTGTTCAAGTAACAATAGTGCATCTATAAAGAAGTCTGTCAACAGCCTTTAAATACGCCATTTTGAGAAGTCCGCAGGCTACAAATTTTTGAAAGGGGAATAAGTACTTAGGGTAAACTAGATGTTGTCCTTGTTGGTTAATTTTCCTATTAATGAGCACTTGCTTGTCAGAAGCAAGGATACTGGACCTTTGGTCTGGGCCAGTATGTCTGTTAGGGGTTTGCAAATTCTGGTTGCTCAGTGGAGGCAAGGCTGCTACAGCTCCATGTCCCCGTGTCCGACTAATAGCAAGACTGAGCGTGTATTCCCAGTAGGCACCTGCACAAATACACGTATGTAATATATGCATGGCCAGTCACAGAGAGCAGTGCAGACAGAAAACACAGCACTCATGCAAACATAAACAGTACCAATGACCTTATCCTATTCCCCTCTCTGGTTGATCACAATAAAAGTCCATTAGTGGGAAATGTATATACACAACATGGATAGCTGCTCCAGTAGCTGGCCTTAGACAACTGTCTGTCTGGGAGCTGGCCCCTGGGTCCCCAGTCTCCCCAGCTGCTGGTACCTTGTGTGTGAGCCCCTGAGGCTCATAGCCATTTGCCAGTTGTTGGTACAGACCCTCTTGCATATCCCAACGCAGACACACATCTCTCGGTTGACCCCCAGACCTTATGGTCTCTCTAGTAGTTGGCCTGGACCTCCTAGCCCCTCTGGTAGCCAACTCTTCCAGTTGTCTCAGAGGCACACATACGTACAAATGTGTCTCTCAGTTGACCACCAGACCCAATGGTCTCTCTAGCAGTTGGTCTAGCTGGACCTCCTGGTCCCTCCAGTAGTCAACTCCTTCAATTGTCTTGCTCACAGAGGAACACCCTAGACTTATGGCTACTTTGCTACCTGGCTCCCCAGTCACTTAACCTATTCATTGGCTAGTTCGGCTTCATACTGGCTAGTGATCACACACTGGCGTATGTATCCTTGCTCACTCTGGTTGCTGGCACGACAGACACGTGGGCCCTGTGACCTGTGGTATTGCTCCAGTTCCTGAATGAAGATTGATTCTTCCCTTATCTGAGATACAAGTTGATTAGTAGTGCATGTGAAAATGCTTTTAAGTACAATGTAGCTTTTCAATGGGCTGTCTGTTCAAATTCAAAGCCTGCAGATGATAAAACTGATAGCTGTATCTATGTTTGTGTAATTTTTTTCTGATCTCAACCCTTTTTCTGGTCACAATCTTGGGAAAGGATTCCGAATGAAGAACTAAAAATTTATTCTTAGATCTTGTGATATACTTCTTTTGCATCAGTAGCTCACTTAAGTTTTAAGTCTTGTAGAGCTGAAATGTTGCTGTGAGGAGAAGAATCTCTTCAATGAGAAGTTCACCGGCAGTATCTTTTTATAGTGGTCTTTGCCTTTTTTCTTCTGTTTGATTCAGGACAGATTAATGGCCTGTGTGCTTTTCCAGCAATATAATGCTCTCAATTACTGTTGATGCTTATGTGACTGCATTGCAAAGATGTAACTGCAAGTTGTGTAGAAGTTCATGCTGTAAACTAACTAGCTTTATCTACTGCTCGTGCAGCAATGGTGGCAAGCCAGGGGTCTCAGTGGGGCTTTGCAGTGTGGTGCTTATGGTGGTCGTAAGTTAAAGTTTCTTCTCCAAGCTGAGTGTTGTTTGTCCTGCTGCTGCACCTTTAATTCTTTTCTTATTTTGTTGTTGTTGGGGTTTTTTTGTATAGCTTTAATTTAATTGTCTGTATTGTACACTGAAACTGGGATGTTAGACTTGATAGTCCAAAACCTGAGTGAAATTCAGTCTTGCAAAATTGAACCCTAGGAGGACAAATTAGCAATTCACACAGTGATTCCTTTCAAAAAAACCCCACCCATTCATATAAAGGAGATGATTTTGACTACTGATTGATTTGTTTATTTACTTCCTTGTGATTTGGAAGAGTGGGTGAGGTGTGGAATAAGGTGACAAATTTAGTTGTGAGAAGGTGATCATCAGAAATACCTAGATCAGAATAAGTTGGGGAAAAAAAACAGTTAAGGATAATGGCATGGGTAGAATTATGGAAAACTTTTCAAGACAATAATTCTGAATTTGACACAGGAGTTAAAGGACTTGGAAGGCAGTAGAGTGTGGTCAGAATATCTGAAGTTCATTTTATGAACACATTTGAGATGAAGTTTAGGGAATGGCTGAGAAAGATGTGTGACTAGTTAAATGGGTGAATCAATAATAGATTTTTAATATATTCGGTCTTTCGGTCTTATTTGAGATTAAAGTGAGATGAGGTTTTTCTAGGCACCACGAATGAGGAAGCTTACTTCTTGGCTGCAGTGATTCTGCTATAGTTCCCTACCCTGTGGCAATTTGTGGTTGATGCGAGGGAAGAGATACAAGTGTAGAATTTAACTGGTATAATATAATTTGATTCTCTCATAGGGACTGGGTCCAGTGTTGATGGTCTAAACTGAAGGAAGTTGTGTGCTCCTTCCCTGCAAGATCTTTCAAATGCTTCTCAAGTATAGGATGACATGACATCGCTAGCCATGTGATATAGTAATTCATTACTCACTAGCTCGTTGCAAGTATGCTCTAGGTGTTTTGTGTGGCCATAGCAAGAAGTAGACAGGAAGTTCTTAAAGTTGACAAACTCCTGGCTTTGCTTAAATGCAGAACGTCCAGAGGACCCTTGTTTTAGGAATGCGTGAGGGAGGACTGGTAGAGAAAGAGAAAGGACATAGATGCACTGTATTGTAAACAGAAGTGGATTGCAGGGGTGGAATCAAAGCAGATGAGTTTACTGAGAGACTGGGGCCTTCTAGGTCTGAAACTGAGTGGGGAGGCAGAGCAGAAGGATACGTGTGGATCGGCAGTGAAGTGGAACAGAGACAGCTGGAGATTTTAAGAGGAGTTTTGAAAACTAGCTACAATTTTATGTATTTATTTTAACAGGCAATTCAATCCAAATTGAACTGCCATCCATAGAACACAGAGGTAGGGTAGAAGCCTGTTGCTCTTTCCAGCTTTTGAAACTCACATTAGGCTCACCTATTCTGTCTTTCCTGTCTTCAAAAGTAACTCAAATCCTTGAACTCTTAGCAGTTGCCTATCTAAAACTTGCACATTAAGAGAGTCCTTTTAGGACAGTGGTTATTTTAAGAATCATTGACAGAGAAACAGTTTATAAATAACAGCAGTGAAATCCTTGTAACTTTTCAGAATAAATGCAAACTCTTGAGGGAAGGAGACAAGAAGTTTCTGCATGCCCCGATTCTTCCATGCCTTACAGGTACTTGGTTTGTCACATCAGTTTCAAGTTTCTTGGCCATGGTTGCCGATATAGCACTCAAACTCACTTATGCAGACACTTGCACTGCAATAGATGGATTATAAATCCATTGAATCAAAATAATCATCATGGAATACAATAAACTTTGTGTGAAATTTCTGTGAGCTGCATGTATATGCACCTTTTAATCCCTTCCATAATGAAAAGGCGTTTTTGTCTTGATGAGATGTCGGTATGAAAAGTACTTGCACATAAAAAGATGTGCCTAGATGCATCTGCTATGGTAAATCCCATTCAGCTGAAGTTTTGAATCTGCAAATTCTGACAGCTTTTTATACAGTGGTACAGCTGTTAGCATAGGTACATATGGTAGTGATGCTTAGAAATATTACCTGTGAGTTCTTAAATATGTATAAAGCAAAGAAATCCTTTACCTTCATTTGACACTTTTAAGATAAACTACACTGGCTCTTGAAACTGTGATTTTAAACCTTCAACTACAAGGCTTTTTAAAAAATGATGTGTGGTTTTTTTTTCTTTTTTCAGAAATGCAGTGCAATCTCTTAGGACCCTGAATCAGCACATTTAGGTGGAATTACTTTTTCTATGCATCCCCATCTCCGTTTTTATATTGAGCATGCCAAAAGAGACTAAACTTTTCAATCCCTGAAACTAAAGACTTCATTAGAACACAACAAATCTGACCAGGATAAAAATAGGAAGACCACAGGGTTGAGGGATAGTTAGTTGTAAGGCTGGAAAACAAATTACTGCTTGCTTCACATGTCATTCAAGTGGGTTGGCTTTTCCTTAGTCCTCCTTTCAAACCCTGCTCTTTCTTCCGTCTCTCAGTGGTTGCTCAGCTTGAGACAATCTGCATTTTCCATCTTGAGATTTTTCCTCAGAGTCCCTGAGCAAATCTCCTTGTTCAATCACCTTTTGAGGCTTGACTGTGGTACTGCTTTCTGAAGCTGTCAAGAATACTGTCAGTCTTAGCTGCCCTGTAGCTTCCCTACCTGCCAGCTGTCCCTCTCTGTCACTTTTGTGCTTCTTTTCTGTATTTTTAAGGCCTAGGAGTGCTCAGCATTTAGGGAAGAAGTCTCCTTTCTTCCCTAGTCTCCTTTCTTCTCCACCAACTCATTCCCTAAAACGGCTGTTTTAGTCTGTCTTTGTCACATGACATTTTATGAATTGCAGAGAGTTTTATGATGTTTTGTAAAATGTAACTTCATGAAGTAATGAAGGTGCGAAATTCTACAAAGAATGAACATGAGTTCATATCTTCTTTGCGTAACATTAAATGTGGGTTTACGACACTCCTGTTCTCTTGTGTGGTTGCCCACAGACACTTGTACTCAACCATTTACACTGGTTATGCACAGGGAAATAGTGTTTGTTTACTCTCAGTATTACCCCAGAGGCTTCACGGTTTTTACAGCTACTAAGTGACTTTTATTTTTTTTCCTTTGTAACTTTGATCAAAGTAGTCAGGTCTTCTTTTATTCAGATCATGTCAGCTCATATTCCTTTGCACCTCTTATGTTCTTCATATATATGTGTGTATGTATTTTGGAGAGAAGAGGTGAGAAGTGTATTGTGGAGAAGAACTTTTTACAAAAAAATGTCCGTAATGTTTTGGAAGTGTATAGGAAGAGATTTTAAGCTAAAGATGTCTCATTCAATTTTTTTCCTGTTGAAAGTAGGTCAAGACTGATTTTGGCCGTGTTAAAATAAGAGTAGATTATTATTTTCGTACGTAAAGGTGACTGGCTACTCAGTGTGAAGAAGGGAGTGGGGAGCAAAGGTCAACATACTTCTCTGCTGCTGCTTTCTGGACACAGGGTTTCTTTGTATTGTTTGGTACTGTGTGTCTCTCAAGTTGAATTGTCTGCAGGGGGAACAGCCAAGGAGGGGCAGGTGGGCTAGCGGCTCTAGAGCTGGAGTGATAGTACAAGGTTTCTTTGCGGAACTTAGGTGAGAAATCCCTTGCTTTATTTCCTTTTCTCCACTGCAACATGTACTGCCATCATTAATGATTGTTTTGGATGTAAATAGCAGTGGTGTAATGACACTATAAAACCTTTTTATTTGACATTAATTGAAGCAAGCTTTGTACCTACAATTGATGGTATGAATGTCTAATGCTTCCACTGATTGCAACAATTTCTCTTCTAAATTTCTTGAGGAATTGATCAAATCTACAATTAACTGATAAGCTTAGTGGATGTAAACTTAATTACATTATACTCTACTTATGCAAAAATTACATGCACACTTTATTGTGGGACTTGAGACTTCATTTTGTTTAAACTTGAGAATGATTATATTCTCACAGATTAATCTTGCTCTAGGTTATTTGATGTTCAGTTTTGAAGGAGACATACCTAGGCATCATCTTGGTGGAAGGATGACTGCCAATTACCAAGGTATTTTACCATAACTATCTTAGTGTAGTTACTTGCTTTGCACATCTAGGAAGGATTTGGAAAGATTCAGTTCAGTCCCATTAACAGACTCCAACTTTATGACTTTCAGAAAAGAAGGACCAATATCACCTATTGTGAAAAGATAAATCAATTGACAGTTGTTGTGTACAAAGTGGAATAGCTCTCCTCTCTCTCTACGCTGCCTTGTAGCAGCAGCCCAACAGTGGCAGAACCCCTGTTCCGCCCCCCCCCCCCAATCTGAGAAGAGTCCAGGAAAAGATTATGGTTATGTGTGAGTACATGACAAAATCACATTCTCAAAAGAATGGTGTTTCAATGCTGACAAGTCAAGAAAAACAGGAATTCTGATTCATATGGAATTAAGGGCCATTCATGTTTATAGACATGGGTAACTGAAACTCTCTGAAGTTCATCTGTTCTAATTTAGGAAATGCTAAATATGTCTGTTATTGCCTAGCCTGTAGGCAAACTATTCCCCTGGCACACGCACAGTGTGTTATTTACAGTTGCCTAAGTGTCCCTGCTGCATGCCTTTGCCATTCAGTCACATATATTGTGCAGTCCTATTAAATAATGTATCCTACGTTTGCATCTTCTGGCTATTGGGTGAAAGGGAATGGGAAATAGTTTCCTCAAAGGAGTTTTGTGGGTTTGTCTTTTTTTTTTTAATACTTCTTATACGTAGCAGAGAATGCAAATTTCCGTAGTTGGATAAGATATAAAATCACGATGTCAGCAGCATCTCCTTGTTTCAGAAGATGGAATGAATGCTTATCTATATCTTCCCATATTCCTGTGTTGCTGTTGAACAATGGTAATAAATGGGGAGGTCAGGTCACTGAGCAATCTTAACTGCTTTATTGCTTGCTTCCACTTATCTTAGTGTTTCAGACTACTTGGCTCAAATGCTTCAACTGGAACAAATCACACTAACTAAACTTAGAGTTTATGCTATGAAGATTCAAAGGCCACACTGAGATCTCCACCAGTGATACCAGTAGAAGGAAACTCTTCTCAAATAAAGAAATTTAGAGGTTTGCTGTTACTTGGTTTCCTTGATATAATATGAGGTATACTCACCTTCTAATAGAAATCTTCATACAGTGGTCCAAAAATAGTTTGCCAGTTAGTCAAAATAACTTGCCTCTTACTTTCAAGACAAGATCTGTTTATCCCTCTCTTCTCAAAACCCTCAGCTAACTACTTCAGAGATATCACAGAGCTTTGGGCTTCAGATTATTTGATAAGTCTTCCACAACTTTATCCTCTCAAGTACAACCTAAAATGACTGAGGAGCAGCTTCTTTATGCTTTGTTGACCAGCTGATTTGATATTAACAGTTTTCTGGGGGGATGTTGAAATTGCAGATTTGTGCGAATCTGTGTTTTAAGCTAACTGTTTTGATGAGGGACTAGATGACAACTGGCAGTGTTGACCTGCTGCCAGTACTTCAGCAAAATGGGTGGTGGCTCAGACTTCACTGACTTGTAGGTGATACTAGCAGCAAGATACTCTTTGAATAAGGGTGTGTGTTTTAAGAATATGAGGAACCTATGGTCTCAACTGCATTTGTTTGAAATCTATTGGAATTTTTCAAAATCTCCTGCAATTGAGTACTTAGTTAAAAATCTACCCAGAACAAACTTTTTTAATATAGTCCTTTGGCACCAAGATCTACTGCCCTCCCTCTAGTAGGGAAGTTTCCCTAAGTGACAAATGTGGTGAATAGGCAGGGAGCTTTGTCCTTCTTTTTCTTGCATTGGAAAGTAAGCATAACAGTAGTCTGTTCAAGAGTGCTACAAATTTCAGCTGGTTTCTTTCAGTATGTACTATAAAATTCCAGCTTTTTAGTCTGTTTTTTTAATCTGTTGGATTTTTTAAAATCTTTTTTTTTTAATCTGACAATTGTAAAACATGGAACAGTGTTCTTCTAGAATGACATAGCTGCAAGTCCAAGTGAAATCTTTTATCCTTTTACAAGAATGTTATGAGAATCACTGATTTTTCAGAGGAAGGTTTGCAAGTTACTACTCAAAGGTCTAGTTGATTTACAATAGCAGTAATTATTTTCGTGTTAGAGAGAATTGTAGAAAATGTATTTGATCTATTTTGTAAACTAGCTATCACATTACTTTTTGTCTATTCTCTGTTGCTGGACATTATTTATGGAATAGAGCAGGAAATAAATCAGTGTTGAGATACTAGCTAATGACATAGCTTTTCTATAATTTTAAAGATTATAAAAAGCAAAATATCAAACTTTTTCCTTTTTTTATGCAGCGTTCATGGTAAGCTACTCTTTTGACCACAAAGAATAGCATTACAGTTTCAAGAGCTAATCATTTTCAGTACAAATGTTTCTGGAAATGAGCGGACATCTTCAGATTTGCTCTGAGGTCAGGAACATGATTTTGCTGAAAATTGGGAGTGAGAGTGAATAGTTATGGCCCTTAAAAATCAGCACTGATTTGCACAGCTCCTGAAATGTTCAGCCCTTTGTTTTATTTATTACTTATTTATCCCTGTTTGGCATTACTAAGGAAGCCAGCTTTATAATATACAGGTGCTTTGATGACTGTAAGTGGCAATTATGCTTTGGATTTGTAGGTTTAAAAGGCATTAAATACATTTTGCTTATATATGGAATTAATCTGGTGTACTTGCTCACTGATGATGGTCTGTTATGCATGACCTTTTATAAGTGTAAAGGCAGTTTGAGGGATTGAGAGAGGACAGCAGAATATACTCTGGGGGAAAACAGTCACTTAACAAAAGAGAAGAAACTACATGATAGAAGCACCAAGCAAGGAAGGAAACCCTGCTGTATGAAATCTAAACCAAGCTTGTAATAGCTTGAAGAGTAGGTGAGGATAAGGCTGGAATTACCAACTTTTTTGAAGTAACATTTTTTTCAAAATGACTAGAGATCGTGGGTGCCCAACTTCAAACAGCGACTCCATTTTCAGAGCTGAAGGCAGGAATCAGTTCTATAAACATTGTTGAGAGGCTTTTTAAATGTCTTTAAGATATTCCACCTAGTCTACTAGCTGATGGTTCTAGTTCCCTTAGGGTACGCTAGGCACTTGCAGCTGGCTGGTAGGTGAGATGGAGATGCAGATTTTTCTAGGAGACCTCCAGTACTTTAGAGTAAAACCTGGAGGCTGGGGGTGGGGGGTTCTACCTTACAATGCCTGAAATAAAACTGATTGTCTGCATTTAAACTACTGAATCCTATTTGGCCCTGAATGTCTTCTAGGAATGACTGGATTGAGTAAAAGTGACTTTGTATGCACAGTTAACACACAGTCCAAGTCCACTTTTGATGTGGTCTTAAATATGACAGTAGTATATATCTAGGCAGAGAAATAATTATACTTCTATTCCATCCCCAAAAGTTTGACTTCATGGATTCTCTAGGACCGATTAATTTCTGCTTTGTACATACAATGTGTATATTATTGATGCCTCATGATTTCAAGGTCACCTTACACATCCAAGATGCTATTGTGATTTAACTACAGACAGAAAAATACAATACCTGAGAATAGAATTCAGAATACCATGTGTTTTGTAGAATCTATAGTTAATTTGATTTTTTTGGTACATTTATAACTTAAATATCTTTTATGTATTTTGGAAAAGTTGAAATACAGCCAGAAGGAAAAACTGCCTAAGAGGCAAAACTGAGTGTTTCAGCACTTTGAAATCTGTTTTTCTGTGTACATCCTAAGTGTCTTACCAGTGGAGGCTGCATCTGTCTCTGTGCAGAAACACAGGCACATTTAGTTTAGTTTTGTACACATCTGTAAGTACATAAATGTTCCTTGGGCAAAATGCTTGTTTTCCTTTAATGCTCGATCATTATGACGGTGTGAATGTTTGCACATATAAATTACTTGAAGTCTGATGCATTCAAACAAGAACTCTAATAAAATACTTTTTTTTTTTTTTAATATGTTACTGTGGTGGGTTCACCCTGGCTGGATGCCAGGTGCCCACCAAAGCCGCTCTATCACTCCCCTTCCTCAGCTGGACAGGGGAAAGAAAATATAATGAAAGGCTCATGGGTTGAGATAAGGACAGGGAGATGACTCAGCAATTACTGTCATAGGCAAAACAGACTCAACTTGGGGAAATTAGTTTAACTTATTACCAATCAAAATCAGAGTAGGATAATGAGAAAATAAAAACTAAATCTTAAAACACCTTCCCCCTACCCCTCCCTTCTTCCCGGGCTTAACTTTACTACCGATTTCTCTACCTCCTCCCCCCTGAGTGGCACAGGGGGACGGGGAATGGGGGTTACGATCAGTTCATCACACGCTGTCTCTGCTGCTCCTTCCTCCTCAGGGAGAGGACTCCTCACGCTCTTCCCCTGCTCCAGCGTGGGCTCCCTCCCGCGAGAGCCAGTCCTTCAGGAACAGACTGTTCCAGCGTGGGTGCCCCGTGGGGTCACAAGTCCTGTCAGCAAACCTGCTCCAGCGTGGGCTCCTCCTTCCACGGGTCCACAGGTCCTGCCAGGAGCCTGCTCCAGTGTAGGCTTCCCATGGGATCACCACCTCCTTCGGGCATCCACCTGCATGGGTTGCAGGGGGACAGTTTGCCTCACCACGGTCTTCACCATGGGCCGCAGGGGAATCTCTGCTCTGGCACCTGGAGCACCTCCTCCCCCTCCTTCTTCACTGACCTTGGTGTCTGCAGGGTGGTTTCTCTCACATATTCTCACTCCTCTCTTCAGCTACAATTGTTGTTGTGCCAGTTTTCTTATTTTCCCCTTCTTAAATATGTTATCCCAGAGGTGCTTCCACCATCGCTGATGGGCTCAGCCTTGGCCAGTGGTGGGTCCGTCTTGGAGCCAGTTGACATTGGCTCTATTGGACATAGGTGAAACTTCTAGCAGCTTCTTGCAGAAGCCACCCATGTAGCCCCCCTGCTACCAAAACCTTGCCATGCAAACCCAATACAGTTACATTTGAGGATTTTTACAACTGAAGGATAAAATGTTGATAAAAATACAGTGCAATAATATGGTGTTTGGTATTTTGATGTCTCCCACCTGCTTGCATAGTAATATAATGAATGATACGAGATGATTAAAGAAGTTTCTAAATTCATTGTTAACACATTTTGATGGTAGAAAGGCAGCAGTGCTAATTATAAGCACAGACTATATCAAATTGACATCAAACACTTAAGAAATACCATAACTAAGGTGGTGGGTGTGTTTTTAATTTACCACTTTGTCCCCTTGTGCATGGGCAGCATGATACAACCTCCAGTTGCTTAATCATTTGTGCATTGCTTTCCCACCAGTCTTGCCTCATTCAGTGAAGAGGATGGATGGTATTTACTTCCTAAGCCACCAATCAATATTTTATCTTAGTCTGGTTGTTCATTGTGAGCCTCAGGCTCTGTTTACTGTAGGCTATTAAGTCCCTATTACAATATTAATTTCTGTGTGGACTTTTCTGTAGTGCTCATTGCTGTAATGTTTGAGTACCTCAAAAAAACCCCTGAACATCCTTTTGAGGTCAAGGGATGATCCGGAAAGCACAAAAATATAGAATCAAGAATCATGGAATGGTTTGGGTTGGAAGGAACCTTCAAAGATCATCTAGTCCAACCCCCATGCCATGGTCAGGGACATCTTCAACTAGATCAGGTTGCTCAAAGCCCCATCCAACCTGACCTTGAACACTTCCAGTGGTGGGCCATCCACAACTTCTCTGGGCAGCCTGTTCCCCTGTGACACCTGTGGTGTCTCACCACCCTCATTTCCTCATATCCAATCTAAGTCTACCCTCTCTTAGTGTAAAACTGTTACCCCTTGTTCTGTCACTACTGTGTCACTACTACTGGTAAAAAGCCTCTTTCCATCTTTCTTATAAGCCTCCTTTAAGTATTGAAAAGCTGCAGTAAGGTCTCCCTGGAGCCTCTTCTCCAGGCTGAACAACCCAACTCTCTCAGCCTTTCTTTGTAGCAGAGGTGTTCTGGCCCTCTGGCCATTTTCATGGCCCTCCTCTGGACCTGCTCTAATAGGTCCTTGTCTTGTGCTGGAGACTGGGGACCCCAGAGCTGGATGAGGTACTCCAGGTGGGGTCTCACCAGAGTAGAGGGGCAGAATCACCTCCCTCGACTTGCTGGCCACGCTTGTTTTAGGCAACCATCTCCTGGGCTGCATATTCTGGGCTGTGAGTACACATTGCTGGCTCACGTCCAATTTTTCATCTACCAATATCCCCAAGTCCTTCTCTGCAGGGCTGCTCTCAATCCAATATGAAAGATTAGAAGGAAAAATCCTGTGGTTTAGTGTTTGACCCTTTGCAGCTTCTGGCTTAGGTTGGCACAGAATACAGTTTCATTAGCCACTTGGAGACCTGCCAAACTTATCGCAGCGTCTGGCTTTTAAAGATGCTGGTTTTGATTGCCTCTGTAGTTGCAGACTCACAGGAAAAGATTTAGTTTTGCCTGGAGAAGACTCCAATTAAACCACAGACAGAAAGAGACAAAAGAAGAAAAAGTGGGTAAAGGAAAAAAGCTTATGAACAGGGAGGCAAGAGAAGTAAAAAGCATCACATTCCATGTTCAGGACCTCTAGCCCTGTTCAACTCTGATTTATCCCTAGGGTGGACCTTTCTTAATCAACGACCAAGGCAAGGGTTCTCTGAAGATCATAGAGGATGCTCCTGAAATATAGGTGCACAGGGAGTTAGATCTAGGTGTATACAAGAAAACTTATTGGCAGAATGTGGATATTAGAAACCTTAATAAAGCTTCTTATTAATTTTATGTTTAAGCAAACTTCCTTTGTCCAGATTTTATCCCTAGTCAGATCACTTCTTCCAGCATGCAGCTGGTAAAAAGTTATTGTGAGTGCAGTGTGTGGACTGGCTTTCGCCTCTGTAGAGCTGGGAGCAACAATTACGGTAGAAAAGATGTGAAGAGGAATGATATGTTGACATTCCCTTCTCATATCAGTAGGGTAAGAAACCATGATAGGTCAAGTTCAGTGGCTTTGTGGTTGAGGCAGAAGAATAATTGGTCATAAGTCCAGAGCCGTAAGTAGTGCACCTTCTGTTGCTCTGGTAGTGGGTGGTGGTATATAGACAGCATGCTCAACAGAGGAGCTGATGTGCTAGCCACCAAAAAAAAAAAAAAAAAGGCCCTGGCAAGCCAGAGTGTAATCATAGGTGCTTTGTTTCAATAAAACTTTGTTTTAATTGAAAATATCTAAAGATGCTGTTAAATTCTAGATGCCTTAGAGGACTGTTAGGAGCTATCAGCTCTGATTTTTCAAACGTTGTCATGTTTGCATGAGTTCTCACTGAGATTAGAAAAAGGCAAATTCCTGACATCCAAATAATCTTTTATGAAAGTTCCCATTTCTTAACTTAAGGATTTAGATTTTTGTCTTAAGTACAGACAGACTTTTTTTTTTTAAAATTGTCTTTCTCTTGGGGAAAAAAATGAAGCTGGTTTCAGAACATTTTTTCCCTTACACTGCTTCTTGTACATCTGTGTCTCATTTTCTTGGTCTCCTGTTCTTCTTCCTCAAAATATCCCCTAAGCCTCATACAGACAGTAAGCAAGATAAATTGTAGCCTTATTAGTGAAAGCTTGACAAAGCTTATTAGCAAACAATAGTGGGGTACGATAGGAGTCATTTAGCCATACTGTATAACCTGTTTTTCCTCTAGTAGTACTGAGAGAAATTCAGTGGCTTGAGGAGACTTGTGTTTCAGATGTTTGGGCCCAAGTTAATAGGCACATATAGCTTGGAGTTAAAAGAAATTCCCATTAATGTTTCATTGCCAAATCAGAAGTGTGAACCTGTTGTTCTAGACTTCATTTCTTGGATACTCCTTGCCAGGTTTTATTGTATACTATTAAAATACTGCCACTAACTACTTAAGGGAGTGAAAATAATGAATGTTGGAATAAATGAGGAACCATTGCAAATGGATACTTTAGTAAATATCTGATCTGTACCTTGTGTGAAAGACCTTTCTGTATACATTACATACTTGGTGGTGGGTTTACCTCTAGTTCGGATGTTCTTCTCAAGGTAACTTTGGACCAAAATAGATGTTCTTCCAAGAATTCGTAGGAACTCCTATGTTTGTGCATTGTCAGCAACTGGAGCAAGTTGGATAAAAAAGTTTAAACAAAACGTCTGTGAATCTTCACCTTATCTCACGCGTAACTAGAAAATATGTAAAAGAGAAGAGGTTAGTAGCCTTAAGTGTTCTGAAAAATTAGAACAATATTTCTTGTATATGTGAAGCTGTTAAATGTGTAGTTTTTGAAATGGGCCAGCTTAGCAATTTAAAAATAAAGTTAAATTTTGTGGTTCTTCTTTGCTTCGAAATACTAGGCTGAGCAATTTTCTCCAGGTTAGACACCGAGCTGAATGTAGTGAGTCATTGTCCTGTTCAAATTACTACTTCAAAATCTTCTTTATCTTTTCAAGAAGTTATTCCGTTACCTCCCTCTTCCCCATACTGTGGTACCTACCAGTTAGCTCTCTTGCCACTGTTCATGTTTTAGCCCCTTGTTGCCTGTTGTGATGCAAACAGACGTACTGAGAGTATGCTGTATGTAAGGGTGAAGAAAAGTACAAAAACCAGTATGCTCTCCACAGCGTTTTTCGAAGCTGGAAGGTATTCATACTTTAATTCATAGAAAACTTTCATCTCCCAGCTCTTTTGCATTTTAAAGACTTATGTTATATTTCTGACTTTTACACTCCACCAGCAAGAGTGTTTTCTTTTTGGCAGTTCTTAAGAGATTCTTATCTTTGTTTGATTAGGAGTTGCATGAATAACAGCATGCAGTTTATTTCTTGTCTGATAGAAATGTTGTTAGTAATCACTTAGAACATCAAGTCATCTTGTATTTATGACATTTTATTATTCCTATGAGAGTCTCATCATGAAATTATTATGGAAAGGCTTATCGTTAGATAAAAACATTTTCAAATGTGTATTGTAGAAAATACTTTTAATGCCATCACAACACTTCAAGAAAGAAGTAAGCTTTCTATCTCTACAAGTAAATCTGACAGGGAAGTAACCCTTAGCTTCTTTAAAACAAATTCTCCAGCTTCCCTGGAGTTTGCGTGAAGACTTCAGTGTAACTTGAAGAAAACACCTGTTTCAGTATTCTTAGTATGCTTTCTGTAGCTTTAAAAATGACTTTTCTTAGTGTTGTGAGAAAAAGCAAAGGAATAACTTAGTTATGTACCTTAGGCTTTGCTCTTCTTGAAACCAGCCTCTAAAAAGTGACTAGACAAAGTCATGGAAAGAAAACTCAGAGTGAGCTATACAAAAGTGCCAGAAGTCCTTGAGGCACTTCTGTGGCAGAATCACTGAATGCTGAGAGCGTTTTCAGGGGAGGAACTGTTACCTACAACCTGCATTTGCATTGTTTTCCTAAGCACCTGTGTAGCCCAAGCTGTATCTCCAGTTACTGAATCTTCAATAAGACCATCAATTCTTTTATTATCATCATTGTTATTTAAAAAAAATAATTTACATTAAATTTAAATATATAAAACAATATTTGAGAGGGACTTTCTTTGCATAAAATGCATGGGAAGGCAATTTGACCAAATAATCTTCTGGATTTATAAGGTAGGTGTTCATAGTGTACTTGCAGAAAAGAAAAACTCTGGTAAGCCTTTTGCCTTTACTACATTCTAGACACTACTATATTATAAATTAAAATGAAAATAATAGGAAATGATTGTATTAGCAGTCATCTTTGTATCAGTATTGAATTCCATTCCTGGTGGAACTGACAATACTGAATGGAATAGTTTTTTAAAAGTTATCTCAGTGGAAGGTGAATTGACTCAGTGGGCAATGAATATGAAATGGTTTAATAGTTAAGAAATGTGTTTGGAATTAAGGCTAAGAAGGTATTCCAACTGTTCGTCTGTTTTATCTGTTTTATGTAGCTGTTGTATTTCTGTCACTTGAGTATTCTGCTGAAGGCTGAAGCAAAGCTTGAGCTAGTGTTTTCAAATGTTTTTGATTCAGTTTAATATTAATCAAAATGCTTTAGCTACTCTTTAGCTGTTATGGGTACAAAAAGCAGATTCTGGTTGCCAGTGTTGTGAATGGATGGTCAGTGCCTGTTCTTATACCTTAAAGCAGAGAAAAGTCATTGAAATTATGTCATGTTGGTCCTTCTGTGAATCCGTTGTTAAAATGTCATCCAAACCTGGAAGTAATCTGTGTACGCTGTAACTAATGGAGGAAGAAACCACAAAGTTGCGAACAGATGTGAGCTGCGTGCTGTCTCTGTTATTTTAAAGATTTGATTTTGATTTTATATATATGAATGTGTCACCATTCATGAACAAGTGACCATACTCTAAAATTTTGTCTGCTCTACACAATATAGTTTTCTTATGTTTGTTCATTCTGTGATTTGCTTTTTAAGACCTTATCATATGAGTGTTTCCTAGTATCAGAAAATAATCTTGGAGTGGCTTTGAGCAACCTGATCTAGTGAAAGGATGTCCCTGCCCATGGCAGGGGGTTTGGACTAGATGATCTTCAAAGGTCCCTTCCAGCCCAAGCCATTCTATGATTCTGTGGTCTAGGTTGGGAGGGTCCTCTGGAGATTATCTGCCCAAGAGGTCCCAAACAGGAAGCTTCTTGTTACAGGTTTAGAATTTTTATTCTATTTCTCAAGAGTAACCAGTTTATATAGGTTGCTTTGGGTGGTTCTTCTGGTGCCTGTGTCTACCTCTGAAGCTTTTTGGCATGCAATTAATTGTTTTAATAACATTCACTTTTATTTACAAAGATGAATTCCTTGAGGATTTTTCATATCTAGTAATCTGTGGTACCTATGCTTATTTGTGTGAATATACTCGCCTGTGTGCTTCTGTATCCAATTTAGTATTGTATCTTGAACTAGTTTGCAAAATGTGGTAAGAATGGCTTCTTAACTCTTAATAAAACAAAACATGCTCCCCCCCCAAATGAACCCAAACGTCCTCTCTACCTAATTGATAACCAATAAAAAAACACTTAACCCCCCCCCAAACTAATAAAGTATTTTTTGCATGTGAATTTCAGCGTTACTTTCTTAAGCTAGAGTAAGCAGTGAAAAAAAGTACATTTTAGAAAACCAAAGATTTGTTTAAATCATCTAATAAGGATTCTTTGTGTAAGAAAGTTAAGTTACCACCCTGAATAGCCCAACAGTAAAGCTTATTTTTTGTGATAACGTGTATTAATATCTGCTCTGAATCTGCCATGGATAACTTCTGAAAAAAATTGTCATTTAAAAATGTTTAGTTGGAAGATTATTGAAATGTAGCAGGCTTTTATTTGAAGGATATCATAAATTAATTTTATATGTAAGCATATGGAGAGTAAGATTAATCAAAGCCCTTCATGCACACAGCAGTTTATTATAGTAGTTGACATCGCTCAAACTGTTGCCTAATTAATACTTTAGTTCTACAAGGTATTAATTCAGATCCTTGAAATGTTAAGGATGCTGTTACAGGAGTCTTTGAGAAGATCTCATTGTTTGACCTGTTCTATAATAAAATACCCATCACAGAAGAAGCTTTTCTAGTTTTATCCTGCAGTGTTTTCATATATCGGGATGCTAGATCAAATAAGACTGTTGGAATGCTATACTTTTATTGTGCTTACCTCTAGTTGCAAGAAACTTTGGTGGACTGGTTCCCCGGTGGAGTAAATGTCAGTGTAACTGTACCTATTAACTCTCCTCTCATTTGTGGTAGCCTGTAGTGATGAGAGAGTGTGCAGAAAAAACATCCAGTGTATCCTTAGCATAAGTTCAAGGCAGTGGTAATGTGGAAAGGAAAAGGCAACACTTTGTTCCTTTGTTCAAACTCCATAGTCATATAGCTGCGGGGGGAATGACCTGCTTTGTGGCAATATGAAGAGTTTGAATAACTAGTGACTGGTTGCAGGAGCAATACAACTGTTTAATTACTATACAACTGGTTGCTTTTGATGACTGCAGGAGGAAAAGGTTTTTCTGCTGAAGCAAAACTCTTGCAAGTACTTATTGGCACTTGCAAGTGCTCCATTTGCTTTCTCAGCTCAATGTGTTTCTGACTTCCCTGAGACCTGGGTATGGTAAGCTGTATGCTTCCCTAAAACTTAAACTGTGGTGGTTTGGTTTTTTTTGGTTTTTTTTTTTTCCCTCATCTGAGTCTGAGCTGATACAGACATATACTACCTTCTCTTATTTCTCTACGGAAATGCTTGTAGTCCTAAATCTGGATTATCCTAGTTTGAATGAAATATGCTGTCAGTGGAGAAAAAATAGGTTGTTTCCTTGCACACATGCAAACCTCAGAATGGCGAGTGATACAAAAGGAGATAAGCAATGCTGGTTGCGCAGCTTCTGTACAAACCAGGCTTACTTGGTCCAAAACAGTGCATCTGAATCCAGGTGAGACATCTGTATTAACACTAGCTTGGGAATTTCTGTGTTCCTCAGTGAGCAGCATCACTGACATTTATTTTCTCCACTATGCTTTTACATGCCTAATACGCAAAATCCACTATGCCTAATTTATGTAGGTTTTATATTATACATGGATTTGGTTTATCGAGGTTCTCTCTCCTCTTCCCCGTCTGGGAAGGTGGCTGTCTGTGCCTGTGACTTCTAAACAACTACATGTCTTCACTTCCAGTACACCCTTATTCACAGCTGCTTCCAGAAATGCGGTCCTGCAACGGAAAAGTCCTTTATTTTTAAAATTAAGGAAGCTAGTGAGGGGTTATTGTGGGACTAGGTACATGGTACAAGTTGTCTTCCTTACTATTTTATCTTTAAAAAGTGGCTGTGCTGTGGTTAAGTACATTACTGTATCTTTATTGTCTCGGAGGAGATCTTGTAGGCGTTCACAAGATCTAGGTGGTAGTCCTGTGAGCAGCTTTAAAATGGGTAGGAAACTACAGCAGAAGACTTCAAGCCAGGATAAACAGACATTCTCTCAAAGTAAGTCCTGCGCTGCTCTTCATCTCAGTTACTGCGCCAATGCTTGTTTCTCTCTCCCCCGCCTCCCCCAACTTCCCAAAGCTTGTGTAGCTGTGAATTGAATTGGTTTGGAGATCTATCTCAATTAAAATTAGCTAGAGTTATGTTCATGTAGCTGCATATCATGGAAGGAAGACAGCGTGAGGGTAACAACTGGGGCTAGGAGGGCTGAGACTGTTGCTTCTTCTGCCAGCTTGATTAGCGTCGTGAGTTACAATCAATTGAGCTTAGTAGCTGTAGAAATATCCTATACAGTTGCGGCTTTAGATCACACTGAGATCAAATTTGATATGAAACTGTGCCTCTGTCATGTTTCAGCATTTGCCATCACAATCTGCAGTTAGGATTCACCAGTTTTCACAGGTGACGTTTTCAAGCAGAGGAGAAGCATGCATATGGAAACATCAGGCAAACAGTCCTAAGGAGTCAAAAAACATTAGAGAAATCTCTCATCCTTAAAAATTTCTGACTAATCTCTTCCTTCACCATGAAGAAATACACTCAAAATATCGAGGGGAAAAAAAAAAAAAGGCTACACTCCTTTACCCCAGAAAGTATAAAGGTTGAGTTGGTTTTGGAGCATTGTGTTTAATGGGTGGCATTGTAAATCAACTTTGATACCAGAAAAATGTCTAATTTACTTTATGCCCAAAGACTTTTGCTCTCTCTTCTTTGTTGATTGTCTCCCCCCCCCCCCCCCCCCTTTTTTTTTTTTTCTTTCTGGTTGCAATTTGGAGACTCTCTTCCCTGGTTTTCTATGCCACTGTCTCACTGTCTTGCTATTCTTACTGTCTTTTTTCTATTTTTCTGTGTCGTGTTCCTACCTCACCCTTATTTCCTGTGCTAATCCTGTTACTTCCCTGCTCCTTCTGTCTCCATGTATCTCCCACCCACCCAAGCATCAGTCCCACCACACAGTCACAGGGCTTGAAAAGCCTAGCGAACTGAAGACTAGATGCAGTTGGAATTTGAAATAGAAAGCCATGCCGTCTAGAAGCAATGCTTGAGTGAGACACCAAAAAAACCCCAACCCTCTTCTCATAGCTGTCAGAATAGGGACGATCCTGTGCACTTTCAGACTCTCCTAGATTCTGGCTAATAAGTGTCTGATTAAATATATGCCCCTTTCCTGCTCTTAAGCAAGAGGTGCTTCCTTTTTTTTTGTCTCTCCATGCAGCGTTGAGCTCATATTCTTGTGCTGGTCATCCCCTTTTTGCTCATGTCTGGGCCATCATTAGCAAATACGTTTTGTGTCTTCCCCCTCTCCATCAGCTCTTCTAGACAACTTGGGACTTTCTGTGGGTTTTGTTACTGCCTGCAGAGTTCTGACGATGGAAGACTCTTCTCTATTGTTTTGCACAGATGTTGCTCTTGTTACTGTGTACATTAATTATATTTCAAGATTGCTACCTCAGTGAAAAAGAAAAGATGCCCAGGATGCATGAAAAGTGGTTGGGTGTGCTGAGCGGTGGGCATGGGGCACGGGGGCGGGCTCGGGGGGATGCGGAGGCACTTCGGCCCCGTGAGTGCACATAAAGTGAGTGGCGAAGCTTTCGGGTGGGCTCATAGGTTGGCGGGAAGGGAAGGTGGCTCAGGTTGGGGGGGTTTTTGGGAGGCCCGTGCCCCAGAGTTGCCAGTGATCAGGATGAGCATTTCAAGGGTAGGTGGAGAGATTGGGGTGGGGGTTGGCTGTAGCCCCTGGGTAGTCAGGGAGATCTCAGGAGTGATGAGACAGGGGTGCAGGAGTAGAGAGGCCTCTGGGGCAACGGCATGGTGCCAGGACAGCCTCGGCCCTGGTGCTGCCCGTGGGTGGGGTAACCTTGTCCGGGACCAGCTGGTGGTGCCAGGGGTGCCTCCCCATGGGTGACTAGCGGGGCTGCAGCATAGGCGCTCGGCAGCTAGCAAGGCATGTGAGATGTTGTGGCTGGGGACTAGGAAACTTATGGGTTTTTTTAACCACATTGGTGGTCACAATACTGGGTCGGGCTGTCACGTGCAGTGGTGGAGTCTCTGTCCTTGGAAGTGTTCACGAGTGGACGCTGCCCAGTGCTGTCTGATCAGACTGGCTTTGGGCAGGTGTTTGGATCTCGGTGACCTCCAGAGGTCCTGTCCAACCAAAATTATTTTGTGATTTGGTGATGTACAAAGCAGGCTTCCTGGATAGCTTATATTTTTAGTGGCCCTCTTCTAATTTGAGGGCTTTCTAATGTCATATGTGCAACTTGGTTTATGGATGTTTGCAAATTATTTCATTGTTGGCAAGATGCACACTAGCACAGAGAAAAGCATACAGAAAAATAAGATTTGCCATGCTGGGTGAAATCCTCTGGTCTGTCTAGATGACAGCTAGCTAGCTGTGTTCACTATCAGATCTTTAAAAGAAAAAAACCCCAAACAACCAAACAGCAAAACCAGTGGAGGAAAAACAAAAACAAAAACAAAAACAACAAAACAAACAAGCCAAAGGCCTCTGTAGGGTCAGTGTGGGATATCATTATGCTTTCTCTTCCTTAATTCTGTTTTGCTAGAAGCAGTTGGGCACCTGTATTTCATTAACTGTGATAAATCCATTAATGTCAGTCCCTTCTGAGTTTTGATGTTGACTAACTTTGGCAATCACTGCTGAAGTCTTATACAGCATGTAATGGTTTTTACTGTTCACCACTTACTTTGTTGACTTTTTATTGGCTCATTTTACTGACTGCCCTCTTCTGCATGGAGAACAGATGGGTATCTATTAACTATCCGCACACGTACCACAGAGGCTTACAACTTTTTAATAAGGTAATAGATTGTTCTTGTTTGCTCTTATTCTTCTCTTATGGAAACCATTGTAATTCTTTTCAGTCTCTCTGTATTAGATCTGTTGTATGGCATTTCTTTGAGTTCACTCTGATGCCAGGATTTTGAGATTTACAGTATGTAGTATTATAAAAGAGGCCACACCGATAAATTACATAATGGTATATGTGCATCCCCTGTTATTCTCCAGTCCTTTATTTTTGTTTGCTTAGATCAAGTTTGTTTTAAACAGCAACTGCACTTTCAGTTTCATTGAGCCAGTCATATGGGAACTGAAGTCCCTTTCCTTGTTTGATAACTGTGAATTTATAATCTTTAATAGGCCATAAAAAGCTCAAATTTTCACTCCAAGGAGCCTTCAGTACTGTCAGAAAGAATTAAGGAGTAGGAATGTCTTACCCATTTGGATGTCATTTGTCTCGATAGTTGCTTTCTGGAGATAGTTAAGATTAATATTAATTCTGATACAGTGTGCGTATGCTTCTATTTTCATAATTCATTTCTGGACAGTGACTCTCCTAAATACATTGCCATGTGTTTATTGTTGACTTCCATTGTACACCCTGTGTATAGGGTAAGTACTCCAAATTCAAGAAAGAAGACGCATGAAATTCATAACAAAAGAGATCCACATCTGATTCTTTGATAATGAAAATTTTACGTCATAAAGCATAAAAATCCTGAAGTTGTTTGAGTTTTAATTCAGTATGGTTACTACTTGGAATCTAGACTCTCTCTCCCTCCCACACATACGCCTTGTTCCTTTCCAGATATGCTAATCGCTGCAGGGGGTGGTAGGGAGGATCAAAAGTGACAGTGACATAAGTTTGCGCATCTATATGTGGTAATAAGAAACCACAGACTTATTTTATCAAAGTAACTCTGAATTTACTTTGTATTCAGCAGTCTTGAACATTCATCTCTTGAGTTTTGTCTAGGGATTCTGCTTAAGTAGGACTTGGAGTACCGAAAATAGACTACACTATTTTTAAAAAGAGCAAGAATAATAAGTCCAACCCTATATGGGTCATGAAGGGAAGAACCATGAGATAAGATAATTCTAATGCTTTATTTTAGATGTCTGGTTCCCTTTTTTTTCCTCCCTTACTTCTCCGAAGATGTTTGCAAAGGTTCTTCATCCTAGTCCGGATCCTGGAACAGTAAGGCAAAGTGTTTGCCAGATATTGTTTAAAGATTATTTACAAACAGCTGACAAGAGCAAGCCAGGAAAGGCCATAATATTGCCGCTTACTTGAGCGAAAGGGCTTTTAGTTGATGGAAGTAAACTGATGTTCAGACGTTCCTTTTGATGTTTAATTGAAAATGCCTGTGCAAGGTTTGATTTTCTAGAAGGCTGTTTTTGTTAAATGCATTTCTTAACATTTGGAGTTATTCTACTATTCTGAAAGTCTAATTTATTTAATTGTGTGTCCATTAGATCCTGGGTTGTATGTGTGCCTTCAAGTGCTTTTCAGCAAATGAGGCTTTAATTGTATTTCAGAGATAGCAGTCAAAGTAACAAATCTTGTCTTTACATCCATATGGGAACCTAATATGGATTGATTAAATTGAGAAGCTGCTGTAAAATTACTTTTTCTTATTAACTGTTCTGTCCACTTGGATGCCAAATACATACAGTGCTCATCAAAGCAAAATGGTGGTGTGAACCTAAATAGAAATATGTTAAGATATAAAAGTGTATATGTACTTTTTATTAGTGAATGAAACCAAGCCTTCATTTATATACCTTTATAGAAAAAGTTAACAGGTGGAGAGAGGAGTGCATTTCTATCCATTTTATTAGGGTCTGTCATGTATGCATTTCTCCCACTTAAACCTGACTTCTCTTTTTTGGTCTCATATTAAACTGCATATGTTTTTGAAAAGAATGTTAGACTTAAGAAAACAATCTTTTCCTCTTCTGTATTTTTGTACTTAGTACTCCTTTTACTTTCTTTTTCACAATTCCTCTTGCTTTCTTGTATGATATCTGTAACGCTCCTGCTAATGCTACGCTAAGAACTCTGCAGTTTTTTCCTCTGTTTGTGAAATTGCCTTTCTTTCTAAAGTCTCCTTAAAACTACACTGTAGTAATTCCATTGTTTCTCATAAGACCCGCGTTTTCATACTGCTGTGTGGGTGGGGGGTGTGTGTAGGGGTTCTCATGTCCACCTCAAGATATTCGTTCTTCATGTGGAAGTGCATAAAGTTTTCCTGCCTCTTCAGCTCCCAGTCAGATCCTTAATTGTGAAGGAGCTAGGCAATGAGCGGAACCAGTTGAACAAAATAAAATGTGAAAAATCTGCCTGTTGTCCTCCAGAAGTGGATGCTGCTGGCAAAACTAGGTTACCACTTTGGGAATTTGTAGTTCCACGTGTGTCGGACATTGGTACAACTTCACAATTTTATTAGAAGACACGTACTGCTTTTTAACACATTGTTTAAGCTTTCTAGAACAGATTTTGGTTAGGTTAGCTTCTAGCATAGGTTTTAATAATTTTAAATGTAATTTTAGATAGGTTAATTAAAAAGAATATTCTAAATAAATTTTAGATGTGAATTTATTCCCCTTGGCTTTTTGCAGATTGGACAGTACAAGCATTTTAATACAACATCAAGGATGCTGATGTAAACTCTAGGAAGAAATACCTAAGACATAGACTTGTTTTAGGAAGCAAATTAGTCTGTCATGGAGTAGTGATGGTAACTTTTTGCTTAATGACTGTCTGTCAAGAGTATATGTATTGCTGTCATAGGAAGGTGCTAAGAAGCCTTTGATACGGGTCTGGGCAGTACCTTGTGCTGGTGCTTTTGATGTTTACAGCTGAAAGGGAAAATCGAGTGTTTCTGAACAAGCTCCATGCTCTTCATCTTGTGCGGAGCGTGAGCACAATAGAGTCACGAAAGGTTTCAGTTTAGCGATTTGAATACTGTACGTAAAGTAATTGCAAGCAGCGAGCCTACGGGGAAAAAAGTTGATTGGGAGGTATGTAGACTAACAGAGAGGTATTGTGGTTTTTGTGGAGCACCAGTGCTGGGTTGAAACAGTATTTGTTAATTGGCCAGTGTGTTTGAGGAGGAAAAATCTGCCTAGTTTTAAGACGGAGCGTTTTTCTTTCATTTGTACTTGTTGCCTAAATGAGAGCTCATTATTCAGGTTTAACAGCTAGTAATTGCATTGACGGCTCTAAGTGTTACTGAATCAGCACTAGAACACTTAGTTATTTATACCGACTTACTGTGTTAGTAACTTTTCCATGAATAACTATGCCATTTAAAACTTAGCCTGTTAAGGGGTCTTCATTTATATCATCAATAGCAAGGGCACCCTCTCCTTTTCCCTTTAGTGATCTTTTTAAGCACTTTTCTTCATTTATACCAGTATCTGCTTCATTTGTCACTGTTGAATAGTAAATTATCTAGTTTCAGTAAAGTGGCTTTTATAACAGCTTGTGCATAAATATTTTGGTGGCTAATGGTTTTCGAGGAGATGAGAATGTTTTAAATTCACTAATCGGAATGAGCTAATAGCTCTGTACTCCTGTGAAGTTAATACTTTATTGATATTTTGTAAAGTTTTAAAAAGTGATTTTATTGAAAAATATTAATCTCTCTGCAGCTTTTTGTCATTTAGTTGCAAAGCCTAAATGCCTTCCAAATATTAACTACTTGAATATTCATTAATAGTCATCAAAACCCCATCTTTGTAAGAATGTATCGACTGATCTACTGAAGTGTTCACTGGTTTTCATCCCTCTGACTGCCCTATATAGTAAAATATGTATTCGTTTCAACAAACCCGTTTGACCTCAAAAGCAGTATTAAGACATTTATAAATATGGCAGTAAGAGTGCTATTGCTTGTTTTTTTTCAGTCTGGCATAAGAGTTTCTAGGAGGGAATATAATGTCTATACTCAGTTTTAGCCAGGGTCTGGTTATTTGCAAACATCCTGCAGTTTTCTCTGAAGTGAATATTCAAGGAGCCATTGTGCATTAAGCAGCTTAAACGAGTACCTTTGCTTTGACGTCTCAGACCCGAGTTTCTGTGTAAGGTGGTACGCCCCTTTGCAGTGCCACGTGCCGCTTAGTCCATATTCTCATCTTGTGTGCCTGCACTTGGTTGGGTGTGGATTTGGTTGCATTTGTAACATACAGCTGTCTGTAGGTAGTGTGAAGTGGTCAAGGGGAAGGTAAAATGCTGAGTTAAGCAAGATGACCAGGCTAGATGATTGTGGACACTTAAAACTCGCTGCATAACCAAGTGAACACCCAATGACTGAGAAATTGCAGTGTTTTCCCGCCTCTTTTGGAACCTGAGGGACTGATAGCTTTCCGTGACATGCTTTGAAAGAACTGGTTTTAATTACAAAGGCATGGGGCAGAGCAGAAGTCTTGTCAGCCCTTGGCAGTCTGTTTCGATCATTCTTTGTGTGGCTGCTACTATTAACCACAAGATGGTGCAGTAAAATGAATTGCAACTTTTGTGTATTCTTGCTTCTGAATCACTAATGCAGGAATAGTCAGCAATCTGTGACAGGGAAAAAATTTCAAAAGAAAGTTGTAAAGATGACGTCTAGAGGTAGTAATTACCCCATTTTTAGAAACTGTTCTGGTGGTACTTAGTGCAGAGGTGGTCTTTCCATTGAAAAGAGATTAAATAGGATAGGAAACTTACTAAACTAAATAGTGGATTGCTGTTTAAGCATCGAATGTTATTGGTGTTGAACTCTGTCTCTTATAGATGCAGTGTGTATAAAGGAATATTTAAGATAGATTTATCCACGATTAAGGTGGATGTGATTGTGATACAGAAACTTTTTTCTTCTAGATTCCAAGTGTCAAACTCTCATCCTGTATCTTTATGGCCTTGGTAATTTTTATTTTTGTAATGAATAAAACAGTTCTTTACTGTGTATTTCCCTTAAGAATTGCACTTTGTTATACATGGATGCATGCAAGGTTGGAAACAAAACAGCTGATTCTGACCCAAGCTGACCTACAGGGGTGCCCTCTTGCAATACCACCTGAGGAAAAACATATCTTGCTGTCATGGTAGTGTATGATCCCAGTGGTATCTTCTCCTTTAATCTTCAGTAGTTTTACTGCTAGAATAATGTTAGGACTCTTTTGTATTATTTTTAACTTTTAATTTTTTTTTCTTTTTAGAGCAGAAGATGTGTTCCCCTTGTCTCTCTAAAAACACCTTAGCCAAGTTGTCACCAAATCAAAGCGTCAGACCCCTCAATGCTTCTCTTAGACACTGTTTTAACTCCCTTACAGATAGCCACAGAAAGCTGCATGTTTCTGCCTTAATACATTTCTTCTGTTGGACTCTGTATCTGTCTTGGTCCTTCTCAGTGAAGACAGAGAAGTTCAGAGATAGCTGTCAGCACCTGTATTTTCTCATAGTCCACCAGAAGAGATTCCAACTGTAACTTGGATGGGTCATTTTTGGGGGAAAATACCATTCATCTGAGGTTTTAGCCATCCAGTGTCTGCGAAACTCATGGCAACTGTGTCAGTAAAATATCCTTGGCATTGAGCAGAGATGAACCACTCTTGCCCCCCTTCTGCAGGCTGCCACTCCAGCACTGCAGACTGGCACTATCTCTGCATCAGAGCCAGGCAAAGTTATGTGTCGGGTGAACGTCTAACCTGATGCTGGTCTGGGAAGAAGTGAAAATGCTTATCCTCAGAACAGTTAGAAGTCTCTTCTTGTAAGAATGGTTGATAGGGTTGGTACAGTCTCCAGGTCAGCTTCTACACATGACATGCTTCCCTCAAGCTCTGTTTGCAGACACCACTAGCTGAGTGCTGTGGTTGATGGTGATAATTCTTTAATTCTCTGCATCGGCAGTGGTGTCATTACCACTGGCAGAAAGTAGTATTTAGCAGTTGCTTCTTGCAGGAAGCAACCATGTAACCATGATCAGTCCCTCTAAGAAAAGCACCAAGAAATATCCTCAATGCATAGAAAACATCAGTTGTCTTTTTTCATAGCTAAGACAAAATACAACTTCTACAAAAATTGGTGAGACTCCAGATGTTGACAGGTAGAGCAATCTTTGTAAATGAGACTCTTGGAAAACCTTGTGTCTATCATTATTATAGCAACAATACAGGCAACTTCATCTGGTACTACCTGCAATGCTTTGGTGCTGTTGAACGAAGCTTCATTTATTGTTGTTTTTCTTTGTAGTTCCCTATCTGATGGCAAGAGTGAACATGAACAGGTCTCTGAAGAGTGGATATGAGTGTACAGAGCACTTTGTCATTTGCTAGGACTGCTTATGTTCTTGCACATGAGTCAATCTCTTTGGCTCTAGTACTAGTGCTTAATGATCTTAAAGCATTAAGACTTATTTGACTGCCTTACAAGATCTGTCCACATTGGAACAACTGTTGTGAGGGAGGAGAAGTATTTGACTCCTAATATTCCTCGTCCACCCAGCAAGATTTTACAGCGGTGTTAGATACCCTGTCTTTTTGGCAAAATTTGCAGAAAATGAAAATTTCATTTCTTTTTGAAATTTAAAAAAAATCCTGAAAAAATCATATGAGCAATTTTATAGGCTTCCAGTGCCTGTCTGGCATTTGTATTTATGCTAAACATGCAAAATGACAAGTCAAAACAGTTTTTCTAGTGAGTGAAAGACAGAGAGTATGCACCACTATGGAGCTGTGTCATTTTAATTTATTTGATTTGCTTCTGTTGTTGAAATCCTGACAGAGGTTTTCAAACCTAAGTGGATTTGTCAGATATTAGTATCTGCTGGAAAGATGCTTCATAGTTGCAGGATACTTTAAGTTCCTCACCAAGTGGATGACCTGGCTGTTTTTATGCTGTATTTCTGCAAATATTGTCAGTATACCCCACACTTCTTACGTGTCTTTTTCATCTTGTGATAAATGTAACAGTACATGTGTTTTTCTTCATGTTCCACATCCTGATTGCTCAACAATTTTTTTTTTTTTCATGGCTAAAGTTTCTTAGAATACACAGTTATGGGGAAAAGTGGGCAATTTAACTATGTACTTACATGTCTGCTTAAAAGTGGCATTTTCTTGGTGTTCTCATGGTTACTTTGTGGATATAAATAATTTTTAGAAACATTAAGTCTGGCAATGCTACTAATTACATAGTTTCATCAAGGAAATAGGTATGTAATTTGCCCTGTTTTCTAGAATGATGCCTGAATGTTCCATTATGTTGTGACCAGAGGAGAGTATTTCTGTCACATTCAACTGAATTTATTGGGTTTTGTTTCCCTGCGTCTGCTCTTTAGATGGCTGTTCTCATTACAGTATAGAAGTATGTGTTTTTCTAAGGTGTGCAGTTTTTTAATATTTTTTTTTTATTGAGTTATCTGAATCTGACAGAAGCATGGCTGCCTGAAGTCATGTTCTTCTGTTGTCATGCCCATGGTACATCCATGCCTAGACGAGCTTAGTTGATGTGTCAGCCTGAAAGATGTTACAACCATGGTGACTGATCCCTGCCTCATGGTCTACAACATGAAAGCAGACTGATCTAATGTCAAGATTGTTTCTGTGGGGTAAACACCTAGTGGAGAATATCCCGATTTTTGACAGGTAGATATCAAGAACAGAATCTTCTTCTATACTCCAGAGAGAATTTTTCTGTGGATCTGAAGAAAATACCATCTGAAGAATAAACCACTTCTTTCAGCTGTCTTGCAAGAGGGAACCCCTGGGGAGACGGGTAATTGGATACAAGAAACATCAGAAACTATTTTCAGCGCATGCTTGTTTTTAGCAGGCCAAGCCTTGATAACAGAAGGGAAGACAGTTTTCAAAGGGCTAGGGTTTGAGTAGTTGTGGCATGGCTCTTGAAACTCCTTTGAAACTTGCTTGCAGGTAGGAAGTGCTTTGTCCCTTTCAGTCTCTGTGCTTCTGGAAATGTTTCCAAGAAGACGTGTTTTGAGCGTGGGAAGGAGCCTTTGAGTTAAGTTGCTGCTTGCCGCACAGCAGCCTGGCAGCTCATTGCCGATTCCAGAAGTGGTGTTGTAGCCCTGGGGTGTCGGAGGGAGGAAACTCTCTTATCTCAGAAGTTAGCTTGAGCCTGCGTTGGAGTGTCACAGGCTTGTGGTGACAGACCTGCATGCAGGTTACCTACCTGACTGTATCATAACTGCTCTTACCGGTGCTTGAGCTGCAAGCCAATGCTCTACAGCCATACCTGTCGTGGGTAAGACCTCGGTAAGAAAGCAGCTCGCTCACTGTGAGAGAGTTGTACAAGTGTAGCTGCAAGTCTGTCTAAATAGATAAGTGCAATAAATTGATTTAGGGCTATAGAGGACTCGGTAGAAAAATGGGGAAAATGTAAGACTGCTTTGACTTCAGAGCAGATGACTAGTGTGTTATTTTATCTGCCACCATTGCTAAATGGAAAACAAACTTGTATTTGCCAACCATGTGCCATATATCAAAAGACTTCCAAGGCATAAGAAAGCACTGCATAAGCGTATGATGTCTTTTAGCCTTAACAAGACATCTTGTAATTACATTTATGTAAATGTATGGTGTCTTTTAGCCTTAACAGGACATTCGGTAATTAGATTTATGTAAAAGAGAAGAAACACAGGTTTTGTCTTCTGCTGTTTGAGCAAGGTTCTCTAAACAAAAGTGACTCTCTGCCCTAAGTACTGTGCTGCCGCTGGACTAATTAATCATTTCCATGCTGGAGAGGGGTCATCAAGGAATGACCTATAGCTTGGAAGCTTCCTGGAGCTACTACTTGTGTATGTTGCTGAATAATTAAAACTTAAAATTAGCATTTTCTTTCAGTTGCTGAGTTGTGTGGCTTTGATCAAACTCTTTGAATGCAAACTGAGTGACTTGCAAAGTTAATAATGTACTACTGCTACTTTATTGCAACATCTGTACTTGTCTGACTGTAACTAGAGAGGTGCCAACACATTAACTCAATACACTTTCTACCTGAAATATCAACTTAATTAGGATCATTTATCAAAATGACACTTGTTTCATAAGGCCAAATCAAATTGATTACTGTTGTTTGTGCTGCACTTGTGCCAGCATTAAGAGCAATACTTTCAGAAACAAAGGTGTATAAATATGTACCTTGCATTGCATGAAAATGTACTGCTAGAGGAAGCCCAAGCATTTTAAAAGTATTGAGATCTAGAAAAGAAAATATAAAAATTAAACCAATGCAGTTGCTTAGGTCGTCTCTGTGATCATCTTATCTGACTAGTTTGCCCTCATACAATGGGAAATAGCAGGGGAAAATTGTCACCATTTTGCAGGTGGGGACATGAGAATCGGAGACACCAAGGCACAGACTTCCAAATGTTTTTAGTCACCTTAATGGCTTTTGATGAGATTAGGAGTTAAGTATCTATTTATCTTCTAAGGTTGTGGATTTAAGTGACCTGAAGATCAACTGAAGTCAAACGAAGTACTTAATGTTTTGGGAAAGTACTACTCAAAAATCAAAACCACTTAAAATTCAAACAGCTAAAATACTAACTTATTTTACAACAGACTACTCTTCGAGCATATGAATGAAGGCTATACTTAGTAGCCATGTTTCTTTAAAATGAAATCTGTTTGGATCCTCTTCGAGATGTGCTCATGTCACGTGCTATGTGCTTAAAACCTTTTGAATAGTATTGTCTGGATACCACCTGTGACTTGACTTACATGTCTTTAGGCTTGTATGTTGAAGGTTATGAATCTTGGACTGGCCCTACCAGCCCTCCAGTTCCCTTGGTAAGTCAGAATTCGAACTTTAAAAAGTGGGTAGGATCAGCTGGGGGAATCTGGGTGGTTAAGTAAATTTGCCAAGGCGAGCAGCTCCGGTGCTGGCATGGCTGGCAGCGGAGCGCTCTAGCGTGGTGCGCAGGGGAGTTTCCCAAACCTGGGGAGTTGAGAGAGGCACTGGGAGCCTGCAGCTCACACGACAGCAGCTGATGAGACCTGGCTGGGGCCTGGAGCAATGGTGGCCAAGGCCCCTCCCAGAAGAAGCCCTTAGGGAGCACTGGACCAGGAGCCTCACCAACAGGGCAGGGCACAGCAGCAAGGGTGTGATGTGGTAGTTTGGGCACGGCAGGGCGTGCAGGAAGGGTGCTGAAGCTCTGCCAGCTCGACCAGGGAGCAATGGTACCCACCCAGCAGAAAGCCGTGGCCTCTCTAAGCTCTGCACCCAGCATGACGGACGCAGCTTCCCAGACAGAGCTTGGGTGGGAACACACTGTCACGCAGGAGTCAGGCTACAGGGTGTGCCCTACTCTTAGGGAAGTGATCGTCCCCCTGTACTTGGCACTGGTGAGGCTGCACCTCGATTAGTGTGTTCAGTTTTGGGTGTCCAAAGAAGAGCAACGAAGCTGGTGAAGGGTCTAGAGCACACGCCTTATGAGGAGCGGCTGAGGGAACTGGGGTTGTTCAGCCTGGAGAAGAGGAGGCTGAGGGGAGACCTTATTGCTCTCTACAACTACCTGAAAGGAGGTTGTAGCCAGGTGGGGGTCGGTTTCTTCTCCCAAGTAACAAGCGATAGGATGAGAGGAAACGGCCTCAAGCTGCGCCAGGGGAAGTTTAAGTTGGATACTAGGAAAAACTTCTTCACTGGAACAGGCTGCCCAGGGAAGTGGTTGAGTCTTCATCCCTGGAGGCGTTTAAAAGACGTGCAGATGTGGCGCTTGGGACACATGGTTTAGTGGTGGACTTGGCAGTGCTAGGTTCACGGTTGGACTTGATGATCTTGAAGGTCTTTTCCGACCTAAACAATTCTATGATTCTAATAAAACCCCAGCTAACAGAGAAAGCAGAGCATTGCTGTTCTGAATAAGGCAATGTTTCCTCTTTAAAGATGAGGAGCTCAGCAGTCGGAAGGAATCCGTTTCAGAGGTGGGATTGAGTCTTCTGACTTTTGCTTACCAAATTTTGGTGAAGGTATGAAAAGAAACATTAGATTCCATCCACATGACCTCTAGTAAGCTCTTGAAATGGGATGTTCACAATGTAAACATGGGAAGAATGGCTTAGAGGAAAGGAATGCCAGTTCCAAAATTGGTTTGCAAACTGTATCCATCACAGTTTTCAGCATTCCACTTTCTCAGGGCATTACTGTATAATCCTGAGGCTCATGTGTCTGAAGACAGCAGTAGTTAGTGTGTTAATGATATGGATGTTTGTGACAGAGTTGAGAGCATCTGCTGGGATGCTGAAGGGACTATTTCAGAATTTCAAGGGAGCTTGGTAGTTTGGAGAAGTGGTCTGAAGTAAAAGAGGGGCTGAGTTCAGGATTGGTTCTGCACTACTCCCTGCCTAAGCTGCTAACACGAACCCCAGAGATGGAACATGGGAATAACTCATTTATTTTTCAGTTCTGCAGAAAAAGGTATGAGGCTGTAGCTGATCCCAAGTTGAATGTAATTCAGTGATGTCAAACTCTTGATGAAAGGCGAGTTATATTGGGCTGTATAAAGAGCAGCATCATCTGCAGGCGTGCTGCACATGAAGTAAAGTTTCTGCTCTGTTCAGCATTGGTAAACCCTCTGCATTACTCTGCCCCAGTTTGGGCTCTGTATTTTAGGAGAGAGAAGTACCAGATAAACGCAATGCAGAAGAAAGGAATAAGAATACTCAAGGGATGGAGTATGTGACTTCCAAAGGAGAAATGAAGAGTGGAGATAATTTATCCTAACTTATAAAAATGTGTATATTTATATTTATACCTATTTTTATACTTTTTTCCCTCTAAGCCATTTTTTCTGTGCTTTCCTGCTGAACATCCCATCTCAAGAGCTTACAGAGCTGATGTGGATGACACATGGATGACATCCAGTGTTTCATTTCATACTTTCGCCACAATTTGGTAAGGGAAAGTCAGGAGACTCAAGTCCCACCTCTGAAACGGACTTCTTCCCATCACTGAACTCCTCATCTTTAAAGAGGAAACGTTACCTTGTTCAGAAAAATGCGTAAAGCATGTGACTTCCAAAGGACAAGTGAAGAGTAGAGATAGTTTATCCTAACCTGTAAAAATACAACTGAGAAGCGATGTGGTAATAGTATTGCAGTGTAGAAGGGAAAGAACTCCATTTGTCTCTAACAGACCTGGCAAGAAGTAACAACAGTACATTGCAATAAAACTCTTTCCTTTTTCTCTTAAGGACTGGCAGACCCTTAACAGCGATACAAGTGAACCACTGGGATATTTTGCCCAGAGATTCATTTCCAGTGTGTGCGGTCATCAGGAACAAAATAGAAAATGCATTTGTTAGGATCGATAGCGTAAGGTCCCTCCCAAATCTATTTGTCTGATTTTTGAATTTTATTGGACCTTCATGACCTAAACTACCATTTTTTGGGGGCCTACATACAGTCACTTTGGAACAAATGCTAAACCATGCATAAATAAAATCCTAGTGACTGAAAGCAAATGAAGCAAGTGTAAGCCTTGTTTTTGAGACTTCTTTAAGTGTTCAAATAGTTCTGAAGATTAATTTGTTTTATTTCAGTGGAAACTCAAATATAGAGATTGTGCATATTAGATTTACATATTGTTTTTATACTTTCCCTTCACTACATGTGAAGAAACTTCTAGTATAGCAAACAGTTTTCTCTTGAAATAATGAAAAAAAAGCAAGCACCAAAAACTCTTTGGTGTTCACTCTTTGTTTTATGTTGGTGACACTGCAATTTGCCAGCATTATTTTTCGTACTAAAAGAAGAAAAAATTGTTGTTACATTGGTTTTGCAACTGAAATTGAAAATATGCTTTGTTCTGGCCTATTTATTTTTAATTCTTTCTCTTCAGTTCTTTTTGCCTCTAGCAAGATACCACTTCACCTTAGCAAACTATTAAAAGAAGCAATATCCATGCTGCTTGTTCGGCCTATTCCATCAATGCATGAATCTGCATCAAAACTGTCAGAAGAGACTTTTCTGTTGCTCTCATGTCACTTAGTGAACTACCCTGTTGATAAATTTTCTGCACTGATGTCTTATTTACCTACTCTTTTAGCCTTATTGTGGAGGAACTTAGCCCTTTGTTTGTTGTACTGCTTTTCACACATCCAGTGGCTGAAGTGTCCCCCATATCAATTGCTGGAGCATGTCTAAAGAAGAGCAATGAAGCTGGTGAAGAGTCTGGAGCACAAGTCCTGTGAGGAGCGGCTGAGGGAGCTGGGGTTGTTTAGTCTGAAGAAAAGGAGGCTGAGGAGAGACCTTATTGCTCTGTACAACTACCTGAAAGGAGGTTGTAGTGAGGGGGTGTGGGGGGGGCGGTGGTGGTCTCTTCTCCCAAGTGACAAGTGATAGGATGGGAAGAAACGGCCTCAAGTCACACCAGGGGAGGTTTAGATTGAGTATTAGGAAAAATTTCTTCACTGAAAGGGTAGTTAGGCACTGGAACAGGCTGCCCAGGGAAGTGGTTGAGTCCCCATCCCTGGAGGTATTGAAAAGATGTGTAGATGTGGTGCTTAGGGACGTGGTTTAGTGGTGGACTTGGCAGTGATAGGTTCACAGTTGGACTCAATCTTAAGGGTCTTTTTGAACCTAGATGATTCCATGACTCTAGACCCACTGAGGTGTTCTTCAATGTGAGAATTAGGACTCTGACTCCTATTTCTTGAGCAACAAGGGGTAGCATTTTGAAGAGATGACCAGCCTTACTGCCTGTAACTGCCCTGGTTTGAAACTTTCCAGTGGTTGTATGAGCGCTGGAAAAGGCTGTGTGTGGTACGTGTCTACTTTGCCTCATGGGAATCCTGCAGAATGCAAGTCCGTCAGCACCAAAGATTTAAAATGATATGCCTGATTGAACAGAGTGACTGAAACATGGGCAATATGATCTCTATTTTTAAGGTTTGCGTTTATGTCTAGGCTGCTGTCGTCATATCCTGGGGCTAGAATTGGAGTACCTGAAAAGCTTGAGAGTCCCTTTCAGAGGTATTTGTTTAATGGATAAACGGGATAAAATCTACAGACAAGAACTAAGCTTTAGTCGTGTTATTGTCAAGAGTGAATAGAGTAGCTTTTGACATTTTGTTTATTAACAGTTAAACCAAGAAAACATTTTATTCCCTTCCAAAAACATTTTCTAGCAAAGGCCATTTTGGAGGATGGTCTCTAAGACTAAGATTACCTGATACATTAACTAGCTTGTAATTTTGCCATCCTTCATGATGACAAGTAGCTTCCAGATCAGTCCTGCCCATTTGGTCAGCCTTTTTCCGTCCTAAGTGTCACGTGGTGTATTTTGTAGAACTTTAAAAACAAAAATTGAATTCATATTAAAATTTGTAGCATAGGGGTAGGTTTAACTTTGCTTTTTATATAGGTAGTATGTCAGTGCAACTTCTTTGCTGCTCAGAAAAATGTATCTGAAATCCATCTGGGGAAAAAAGGCAGTTGCTTGCTTCAGTGGTTTCTCGTGAAAAGACATTTTGGCTTTTGCTTTCAGATGCCAAGTGTTTTGCATTGTTTGCAGTCCATGGTCTGCAGGGCCAGGAGAAGAAATTTTGCTGGCAGTGAAAACAGGTATATATCATGAGCAATCCCCAAAAAGTTGGGGTCACTGGTTGGCAGGTCATTTATGTTGTTGAAGTGCTTCTGTGAACCAAGATATGTTCGCATAAGGCCTCTTCAGAGACGTTTTTATGTTTACAATAGAATATTTTAATCTATGCAGTAACTACAGTTGACTTTACATGGTCGTTTTGAAATCGTCAAGAATATGAATTTGTGTATTGTGGCTTGAAAGCAGTGTATGAAGGGACTGTGTTAACACTGCTTTTTCTGATTGTAGTAGTACTTAGCTGTTGCATACAAGTTGCAGAAGATTGAATAACGTGACATGAAATGTTGTTCACTTGATATTGGATTTTGGGTTTTGGCCCAGAAAGTGCCTTTTAAAGACTTTGACTGTCCATCTATTGAGGATGGAGATGTCTGAATGGCTTTATCACTGAGTTTGTCACTGGTAAAGGTAATTATTTATTTTTAATGCGTACAGTTGAAGTCCCTGCTGAACTTTGCAGTACTATCAGTTTCCTTTGTAATTCTCGGGAAGTGAATGCCAGAAGTTACTATGTATACTAGATACAGCAGTGCTGTTCAGAGCAGTGGTTATTAAGAACTGTTTCCAAACTGCACAGCAGGAGAGGATGTTTCACTCTTTCTGCCTTACCGTTAGTCTTTTCTTCAGAATTGTTGCTTTTAATACTCTGAAATACGTTGGACTCAAGTAATATATAACATCTGAAGTCTTAATCTTCTTATCTAAGAAATATAGTTTATGATATGACAGGAGAGATAACAATCTAATGAAAAACCTACTTTCATCCTGGGTGCTGTTTGGAAATGCTTCTTCCAAAGGTGTTTGTGATGCAGCAGCCCCATCCTATCAGCGAGTTGTCTTGTTTTGCCTTGAAAAAGTTTGAGCAACTAACTAGTAGTTTTCCTTAATATTTCAACCATACTTAACCATGAAAACATATTTTCTCTGAAATTTTCTGAGTTCTATATAGGAAGTTGCAAATACATAAAGAAGAATATTTATTCATTGCTCTTAATGTCTGAGTCTCCTTTTCTCACTTTATGTTTGTGTGGTACCACTGAATGTCGTGTTTCCTCCCTTGCTGTTTCAGGTAAACCTTCATGCATACATAGAACAGCAATCTTCATTGCCAATGGTACGAATTTAAGGAGCAGGTGGAGTGGAGAGAGACCCTAGCTTGTCAAAATAAACACTGCCCACTAAAACCTGAGTTAACAAGAATGCCAACACAGCACTAGATCTTTCTTTTCTTTCTGAGTCCTGATACATATCTATAATGTGTATTTTACCCTTATTTATAAGCTAGGATTATTGGTCCATGTACGAGTGTTGTGAAGGTTGTGGAGGATAGGTAGCGTTGTTAGGAGTATATATGAGATTAAAAAAAGTTTAAATTTGTACGACAGGGATGCTGCTTTGTTTGAGAGGGGGTGAAATGGCCATCACTTCATTTTGATAAATAAAAAATTAGAACGGTTTAATCATATCAAGAACACCTGTAATAGAAGATCTAGTGGCACGTGTTTACTGTAATCTCCCATGAAAAGAAGTCATTTCTATCGTAACTAAAGCCATCATGCTTGAAATTATAGGGATTGGGATAATTCACTTCCTGGGAATGTAATTGCTGTAGTAAAAATGTAAAGTGAAATTCATGTAGTAGGAAAGTAGCTATGATGACATTCATTTCTGCTATGAAAGAAAGTTCATTGGGATTTTATGCGGATGATACTTATGTGATGTTATTGAAACAGTAAGATAAAAGCTTGGTTTTGAATGGACTCTAATTTGGAAATGACACGCAGGAACCCTGGTTGTGTTCTTTTAGACCTAGTTACAGTATGCATTTCACTAGAAGAAATTGAACTGGAAGCATAAGGAAATCTTTGCTCTTAACAATTAAAAAATGAAGAGGTATCGAGCTAGCTATCGAGAAAGATGAACGGCATGTGCTGTTTGCTGTTTTGTTCCTGAAGCATGACTGTCCAGGGCTTTGGTTCTGCTTGGAGATCTACTGCTTATCCTTTGGTGGGTACGCAGTCAGTGACCTGAAAATCAACTTTTAAAGTGGTCTGTTTAAAAAAAAAAAGGGGGGGGGGGGCGGGGGGCACAACAAATAAACTCTTAAGACAATTTATTGCCACTTGTAAAAAGTAGTAAAGTGGCAAAGCAGAACTGAGTTGACACAGGGTGTTAGAGGGTGATGGAATCGTCTTGTGTCTCTCTGGTGACACCAAAAGAAATAACGGGGCCTTTAAAATCTGACTTTTGCTTAGTCTTGTCTATATTTGCTCATAAAATGGCAAGTGTTTTGTTACTTTGAGTAATTAGTTACATTTGTTCCTTAAATAAAGTATTAGTTAGACTGTCTTTTTAGATTGTTGCAGGAATGAAGTAGCTGATGGAGCTTTCACGAGAGCTTATTAAATCTTTCTGGACTCGATTGTTTTGGGTTTGTGGGGTTTTTTTTGTGTTTTTTTTTTTTTTTTTTAACCCATTAGGAATGGGTGACTGTAATAGAGAAAAATGGTAATTAATTAAAAAAAAAATTAAATATTTTTTCAGATAAGCATTTGTATGTCTCTGGAAGTTTAAATTCCCCTAATCAGAACCTGTGCTGAATCAACTGTAGCCACCCTATAGCCACCTTAAAGGAGAAGGAAGAAGGCAACAGGAGTTAATTGCCCGTTAAAGGTGTTTGGTACAGAAACTTTTGAAAAGCATGTTTTTCGCCAATGAAGGATGTTGCTGTTCTGCCAAAAGCCTTTCAGTGTTTCATGATGCCTCGTTCTTGCTTCCTGCTGGAGATGTCAGTTAATGGCTGAATGTGTGTCTTTGAGGTGTTGCTTGCCTCTTGAAAGGGTAAACATACCTGGAGAGCAAGGAGAGGCCAAGAGGAAGCAGAGGAAAATCTGTAATCTGGTACAGCAATAACTAATATTAGCTTATGAGACCACTGACTGGAGGGTTGGTTACCAGAGGGTTGGTTACCATTTCATGGAGCTGCTCTGAATTTCGTCCATAGATGAACCTGCAGGCTGAGCTTCTGTGCACTCTAGGTGATTCAAGGAGTCCCCATCTCTTTCTTTTGGTAGACAGCTTTGAGGAAGTTCAGCCTTGGGACTGGAGCCCATGCTACCCTGATTTCCTTCTGTTAGTCTGAAGGAAACTTCAGCTCTTTGTAGATGTATTTGACACCGGTTTTATTATGCATGATGTGGATGCTTTGAAAAAAACCCCACACATTCTTGTTTTCCTTTCAAGTCAAAGCAGGAGTGACAGGAATTCTCGACAGGAATGAGGTACAGCCTAAAGACAAAGTAGGGTTTGGATTGCATCATTAATCTTCTCTTTTGTTAGTGGTGTTGTGCAATCTGTACCTTTTTTTTTTTTTTAATTTAGGGTATGGTATAGAATTTATCCAAATCAGCTTCAGGAGTTGCATTTTACTAGTTGTTAGTTTGTTGGGGAGATAACTGACTAAAAACTAAATCCTGTCATCTGTTGTTTGATACCATGGTCCTTGCTTCTTGTTTCAAGTGCTGAACTTCCACTTGATGGCTATGAATAGCATAAGGATGTAGTTAGGGTTTACTTTAAAAGAAACACAACATTCCTCCCCCCAAAAAATAAGCACCACCAACTAACACTACTTTATGATTTATTAATTTTTCTGTACAGTTTTGAGATTTACCTTCCTACCTAAATATTTCTTGAGTACTTTTAAACTTGTAAGAGGAGTGTGTTTGTACATAAATGCGTGCCGGATGTGGAAAATCAGAGCACTGAGCAGAGGCTGTTGCCTTTCTGTTAAAATGTGATAGTCTCTTAGAACATTTCTTCCTAAGAGAACCAAAGAATGAAGTAGAAATGTAGTTATTAAATGGGGTAGCAAATGGGATATATTCTATTCTTTGATTGCAAAAAGGGTTCCAGGTTATCCTTGCTCCCTTAACTTCTGGGTACTGGAGTACTGTGACAGCTTTTGGAAAGATGGTATAATTGGTAAGGAGTTTCAGCTACTTAACCAGTCAGTCTTTCAAAAATAATTTCTCTAAATTTGAAGTTGATGGTAATTGAATTTAGGATTTCTTCCCTTTAGCTTTGTAAAATGAACAGCAATACACAAATCTAAATGATGAATCACAAAAATGAGTGGTGTTATGCTAGCTTTTTAATTACAAGTGAATTTTTAACTCTTTTTGAAAGATAAAAAAATGAGCTTTTATTGATAGGGACCTTATTCTTAAATAGTCCTCGTTTATGTCTTTCATCAAGAAGCAAAGTGGTTTGGGTTTTGTCATGTTTCCTGCTTCCCAGACCCAGAAGCGGGTGAGTTACCAAGTTTCTGTATTTCACTGGTCTTGCCAAACAGAGAAAAGTTTCTTAGAGCTCAGAGGTTTGCACAGTTAGGTAGCAGTTACTGCTGACTACATTCAGAAGACAGAATTATTCTGGATGGAGATAAGAGATTGCTGTGCATCTCCCTAGGGAATGACTTGCTTCTGTCAAAGTGTTTGTTTTCTTTTCAGTCTGGGCCATCAGAGAAATGCCAGCATTGTAGTTTGGATACAAGCTAGAAAACAAGACAGCTCGTTGAGGGCAAACTTTTTCTGGGGAGAAATAATAAAAGAATAAATACGTAAATACTAAAATTTATTTCAGTAACAAGTTTGATTTCCTACCTTGGCTCTAATTTTAGATGGATGGTGGAAACATTGAGAACGTAGCACTTTTCCCTCCTTCCAACTAGCTCTTCCTTCCAGCATGCTCATTCTTCAGAGTCTACCGTATTTAGGTTTTGTGTTGAAATTTGTTGTATATGTGGGGCAGTTCTGAGGGGAAAAAAGGCCACTGTTGGCAAGGAGTGTAGAGTTGAAGCAGACACATGGAGTAGTGTGTGAGCAGAATATGCAAGTGTATAGGTGTATCGTGATCTGACTGTTGCCTCTACTTTTTTGTAGCTCGGGTGTATGAATTTCCCCTGAGAGCTATGTTTGAAGAGATATGAACGATGCAGAAAGCTCAAAAGGTATGAAAGCAGCAGAAAGATTTAAAGTTTATATGTACTCCTGGGCATGCCAGATGTGATCTTGTCTTGTGGCCCTGATCGCTTTAGTTCACAGAGGAGACACCTTGGATGTACCACAGTGAATCTAAGGGCCAGTTTTTAACTTTCTGTAAGTCTAAAAGTGAGCACTAGGTTGTATAAATGCTTCAGGGTACATACAAATACTTGAGTCCAAGCAGAATTTTGTCCAGGTCAGTGCAATGAGAGATTGTCCATCCTATATGAAACAAGGTAAGTGTAGTGCCTTTATACATGGTATCACAACCTTTCCTGGCAGCTCAAGTAGCATGTCTGAAGTATAGGCAGTTTTTCTTCAGAGCATTTTTTTTTTTTAAAAAAAAAAAACCAAACTCTTTTCATGCTGACATTGGAAACAGGTGTGGTATTCAGGGAATAGCGTAGATGGCTGTGAGGTATTACAAGACTGTTATTTCTGATCTAGTTTCTGAAATATGTTAACTAAAAGTATTATTCTAGTTGGGTTTGGTATTTGGAGACTGCATCTGTATGTGTTTCGGAAGGTGTGTGATATCTACTGGCAGTGTATGTCTGGGAGAAACTATCATGGAAATGCTACATGGCAATCAACCATGTCCCCACTTGAGCCCCTTTCTGCAAGTGCAGAAAGGTTTGATGCAGCAAATTAAAATTTATGCCTGAGGCATATTTGTATTGCACTGAAACCATAAAGCTTCATTTTACTTTTTTCAGATGTTTGCTTGACACTTACAGGTATCTGTTATAGAAAACATCAGTTTCTGAAGCTACTCAGGTGAATTTTGCAATGGTACTGGTTAATAAGCTTGGCTTTGAGGAGGACAAGCCTAGATGGCTCAGAAAACTTTGGTTTATTTTTCCATTTTGGACTGTAAAAAAGGGATCCTAAAGCTTGTCTTCTAGATTGTGTTTTGTTGTGCTCTTCACCGTGGCCCCTGGAGTTCTTCCAGAGTGAAGAAATGAAATGGCAACCAGATTGCAAAGTAGTAAATGCTTCCTTTACCTTTTTTTCAGCAGTCTCTTGCGTAAAGCAGGTATCTGTGTGTGTACAAAGTGTATCATGCCACTGCTTATTTCTTACAGGAGTGAAGTCTTATCTACCTCTTAAAATAGGTTCAGTGACTGGAAAGAGTCTTCAGAATGTAGTACATAAGCAATAATGAGATACAGCTCACTACTGACTGTCTCTTCAGCAATTAGTCTTTCTGACAAACTGTCACGTGCTACTTTTCTTTTAAAATGGTTCCCTTCTCCCTTTCTACTTCTTCCTCATTTGTTTGGGTGAGGGTATGTATAAGTAAATGTCCTCTGTCCCTTCTATGATGAGGATAGCAGCAGCAGTCTCTCAGGTTTTGGTCAGCAATCTCAGGGCATGCTAGAGCTGTTTTGAATGATTACAGAAAAAAAAGTTTTATATATGATAGATACTTATCTTGCTGTTGTAGAGATACAGGTCAGAAGGAGTTCTGTAAAGTTGTGTGGTTTTGTTTTTTTTTTCTTTCTTTCCAGGAGAACCTTAGAGCCACAGTTTCTTTTTAATAGTGCATGCAATATGCCTGTCTTATCATATATGCAGAAGCCAAATGTGTGATAAGAACTAGTCTCCACTCAAATGCCATTGGGGCAATTTTTTTTTTTTTTTTTAAATCAGCAGCCATTTTTGATAACTTCCCCTTTTAAGGGGAAAGATGTAGAGATTTCAAGCTTGCCTTTTCTGCTGTAATTTGAATCATCCAAGAAATAATGATAAAGCTTTAAAAAGTAGGTTCGGATTCTCCTATTTTATTTTACAGTGTGGTAATTCCTAAAGTTATAATAATGAGTGTCCGTCTTTGTCCTTCTTTTAGAAGCATTAGTGCTTTGGACCTTTCTATTTCTTCCAGCTACTGAAAAATACTGCTTAAAATAAAATATGTAGGAACTTGATGTGCTTGAGGACTCTGTTTTTGTCAAACTTGTTTGAAGCTTGTAAACGAGCTCAAAAGTTAGTGGAAATAGTTATCGGTCAGTATTTTTGTATTTTTTTTTTTTTCTGTAGGGAGCCAGATTATACGATTTTTAAAATAAATGCTAAAGAAGTCTATATTTAATATGCACAAAAACGCATGGTTGTCTTTTTGTATAACCTGGCAAAATCCAGACAGAAGAGGACCCTTAGAAGTGTATGAGGAAATAGGAAAATAGCTTAGGAATAATTAGGGACAAATTAGACTGGAGAAGTGAAGGCTGTTAAAGGGAGTATTCTCTTCCAAAATTACTTGTTTGAATTAAATTCAATTCAGTTCTGAAGTGGATATAAGGCATGCTTTTTTAAGAATCAAAATATTCTTATAAAATGACCTGTTCTCCTAGATCTGTGTCTTCCTTAGCATTTCTTTTCTCTCTTGGCTGTTTTCTAGTGTGAAAGTTGAATATTGTTTTGCTTTATCACTGTATTAGGTATAATTTTCAGGAACAGAATGTAAATACCTACTGCAAAGTGCTTTTAGCATAAGTTCATCAATTGTGCTGTTTTCTTTGGCTATGAAAGCATATTTATTTTACTGGGAAGATAAACAGATTTTGGAGTTCCTCCTCAGCACATCTAGCCCTGGTATATGAGGCTTATCTTAGGCAAGGGAGAATTCATTCAGTTGTTGCTTCCTGTTGAAGTACTTGCAGCACATCAGCAAAGAAACTGTCAGGATGGTAGGGTAGGGATAAGCTGGGTGGGTGAGTGGGGGGAATATGTGTTGCCAGCTTTATCTGAATAATATTGTCATAGCTATGCAGATTCACAGGTATGAAGAAAAAAAACCCCACACAAATAGCATCAGTTAAAATCTTAAAATCATCTGCCAGAAGAAAATGCCATACGGAACCAGTAAAGCTTAGAAAGTAGTCAGAAGACAGATTGGTTAAAGGCAGGGTGCTTTGCTATATTAAATGCACTTTTCAGGTTTTTGGGAATATCTAGTTCTTACAGAGAGCATGCTTCCATTTATTGTGCTCTTGACAGCAGCGTCATCCCTATAGCAGTGTTTTGAGCGTTTCCGTTTTTTAATAACGTGGTTATTTACCCCAACTTGGAATTCATTTGGGACCTTCCCCTGCCTCAACTCATAATTGCTCTGGATCTTTCCTAAATAGGACTGAAAGAGTTTCCTTTGTGTTTTAATACTGTACTTCCATCTCTTTATGATCTACACAAGAATACTTTGTTTTTCTGGAACTTAAGTGTAGGCAGAAACAGCAAAGCTCAAGGTAAAGTTTAATAAAGTTGCCTTTGCTTTTTGTTAACCTTTTAGCTATCTAATTTATGACTGGATAAACTGTCAAGCTGAACACTTCATAATGGTCAAGCCATTAGTTCAGGATATTGTTCTGTGTACCGTTATAGCGCAGAAACATTTAGTAACTTGAAAATGATCAGTCTTCAAAACAGCAGCCTAATTAACTCCAGTAGAGCACTAGGAATGGCACGAGATAACTATTCATTATTAAAAGGCTATGAAAAGTTATTGAACGTAAAGCTTTATTAAAAAGAAAACATTATTTGTGGCTGGAACTTACAAATGAAGGAATCCCAGTTGAGGCTGTGTCAGATGGCTTTGGGGTGGAGGAGAAAAGTAACTGAGGTAAGCTTAAAAAGAGTAGGTGATGCGAAGGAATGCAGAATTCCAGATGCTGTGGGTGTGAGGTCTAGCACAGTCATTTTTGTAGTTGCCTTGCAATAATACTGGATTTCTGTTGGCTATCAAGTTTGTTTCTGAATGTGAGGGGGGGAAAATCAATTTTAGGGCTACCTTCAAGTGTTTTAGAGAAATCTTTTTATAAAAGCACTGAAATTATTGAATACAGTAATCTTCCTTTGGCTGAGTAGTCAAATCTGGTAAAGTCTGTGCAGAATATCCTCTGTGAACCAGACTAGTTGAAGTTTGTGGACTGTGTTGGTGGTTAACAAAGTAGCGACTAACTGGTGAAAGTTCTGCTGGCATGAACTCATTTAAATGAAATACTAATATCTTTGAAGAAAGTAAAAAAAAAAAACCAAAACCTCTGCATCTGAAAGTGTTGATGATGGAGGACTTTGTCATGCGTGGAGTAATTGCTTTAATTAGCTATTAAACAGGTTTCAGGGTCAATGTGAGAACAGGTTTCTCTCTTTCATTTGATTTAGTAGGAGCAGTTAATGATTTTGTTTTTATTATCTTTACTCTCTTCTTTAGAATTATTTACTTAGCACATGGAAGGCAACAGATATTTGCTATTATAAAATCAATTTCATGCCTGACTAAGCTATCTCTTCCACCTCCATCATTACTCTGGGTGCTTGGGGTGTTATCTTAGGCTTATTTGTGTTTATACAACTAGACGGCAGTGGGCCTTTCCAATAATTATTTGGGGATTTTGGACCCTGCAGCAACAAACAAAAAAATATTCCACATAGCAGATTTTAAGTATGCTTGCACATGATTGTCATATTCCTTCCTTATAGAAAAATGACTACTTAATTTTGAGTAATGTGTATAGCACATAGATACTAAATAATTTCAGCTATGTCTTTCCCTTTAAATAGAGGGAAAACAGCTCAGTAGAGAAAGGAAAAATGTTTATATAGAAACTCTGATTTGGTCAAGTAAGTAAGAGTTGTAAGTAAGTGTCTGCAAAGCAAGATCTGACAACTAGAATGTTGACATTTAGTGTTTACCATGTTCCATACATTTCTAATCTGTATCTACTGTGTTCATATTTTTTTAATTTTGAGCTGATAAATCTAGCAATAATTTAATAATTATGGAGCAACTTTTGAATTCAGAAGGACTTCTCAAAGAGTATGTACAAAGTTAGTTGTCAGAATAAAACGATGTTTCCTTATCAGTTTTTTGGAATGTCTGGCATTTGTAACTCAATTAAAATATTGTGATATACAAAGAAAAAAAAAAGGAGATACTGCAGAGGCAAAGAACACATACCCAGTTCCCACAGTGGTGAGCTGTGTTTGTGTGTGGTTTTGGTGTTGGATAAGCTGAATTAGTTTGTTTCAAGTAACTCCAACAGTATTCAGGTTAATACCCTAAATGACATGGGTTTTAGCTGTGCTCTTCAAATGTTAGGTCATCTTGCATAATATAATAGAAGACTAGGTTTTTCTTCCCATCAAGGTAATGGTGATGTTTTGGGATCTGGGAATTATTTTCTTTGTTTTCTTGATGGTCACACAGGAACCGTCTGTGTACCTCAGAAATGAGCTACTTCTACTTGCTTGTGGTTTGGTTTTTTTTGTAGCATTTTTTGGGGGTGGAGTAGCTGGTGTGAGTAGAGTTGCGCTGGACCTTGTATTCTAGCTAGCTGCCCTGAACTTGTAACTTGTTTCCGATTAAATAAGAAAAGAGATATCAAACTGGGTCATTGTATCTTTCATAGCTGCGGAAGAGCAGGTTTTCCTGCTCTGTTATATTCTTAGCAGTTTAGGTGTCCTTGATACCCTTGGGGTTTTTTTCCTTTCTTTTTTTTCGTCTGTGAAATACTCAGCATTGCTGGTATTTTTCTTCTCATTAAAAAGAACTTGTACAACCTGAGCACCCACGGGTGCACCTACAGTGCATAGGGATGTAGGAGGCAAACTGCCCTAGAAAGTAGTTAAATGAGGATATTCTCTTCCAGGTCTCACATCTGCCAGACACTCGCCCCGCACTGTGCGGCGGTGTCTAAACTTGACGTGTACTGGGCAAGGGGTATTCTGTGGCAGCACGGAGGGTGCCAAGCCAGTACTCTCAAGATTTCTGATCTGTCCTTCCATTATAAAAAAAAAAAAAAATATATGGAGGGTGAGAGGAACAGGGACAGGACGCGGTTACAATCTATGTGTATGCCGCAGTCATGTTCCTGTATGCAGCTATAATCACAAGCTAACGCCTTTTCTCCGAGATCTCTCATTACTCATGCCTTTCAGTGCTTTCACAGGAACTAAGATGCTGAGTCTATCCAAGTGGGTTGTTTTATCATTTTTCACAGCTGTGTTTTTCTTGTGTGCTGTGCACATCATCAAAACTGTTAAAATGGAGCTGAGAAAAATACTATTTCTTGCAAGCTATTGAAATCAAGTTATAATAAGGAGGTGTTAGTTTTGAGCCTTACACTGAGCATTTCGGAATGTTAGAAATTTGAAAATTAGAAAAATGAAGATTGAATTGTCTGAATTGAGATGGTTGTTGCAACTGAGAAACCAATAGCTCTTTGAGAATTTCATTTCATACCTATTGCTCTATCTTGATCAAGGTCTTAAAGTTACTTAGCTATAAATAAATGAGCATAAATTTTGATTTTTAGTCTGCTGTGAGGTTTCTAACTGTCCTTATGTATAAAGCACATCTAAATGACTTGTAGTTGTTCATAATGTTAAAAGGAATCTTTTGGAGGATTAGTAATTTAAAAAACACCCTCACCTGCATTGTAAAGGAATGAGTCTGTATGAGAAGATACTCCTTTCACCACCACATGCATGCTGTGGAGGCTTGCCGTAGGAACAAGGTGCTGTTTCAGGAAATAATTCTGATAATTTCTTTTTGATATTAGTTTAATTTGGTTTTCCTCCCTTGGGAGGGAAGACATCTGGTTTTTGCCTTTTTTTTTTTTTTTTTTTTCAATAGCACTGTTGGTAAGAGAGTAGGAGCAGCCTCTCTCCCAAGTAGTAGATCGATACAGCACTTGTTACTGAGCTAATGCCAGCACCCTTATTTGAGGAGGTGTGGCTTGGCTGTGCCAGCGTAGCAGTAAAAAGACGATGAGGTTGTGTTACATGACAATGCTCTTCATGGAATTGTGGTGGGACGCACTTCTCCAGTGCAGTCAGTTGCAACCAGAGGTGATGCTGTGCTGAAGCAGTGGATGTTTTGGGGCTGCTGTTTCCCTTTGACTTTATATGTTTATTTATACATGCACAAGTTGGGAGGAAGCAGCAGTGGGAATAGGTATAAATTGCCTAATTTTCTACCAAGTGTCTTCACTTTCTGAGTTTGTTTTGGAGAAGTACCTATTAAGCATTAAATGGAAGGAATCTGGAATTAAATAGAGTAACTTGGTATTGAGATTAGGAAAAAAACAAAGAATTTGTGAAGCCCAAATAGATGGTCTTTCTAGTGACTGTTAACTGAGGTTTCTACTCCCTGAACTGAGCCTGCTGCTTTGGTCATTGTGGGAAGCAGCCAGAGAGAGACAGTCAGGTAGACCTGAGAGGTAGCAGGGACTAAGTGTTACAGAGTCGCCTTCTATAAACTGTGGAGATGCTGGATGTGCGTAAAGGCCTCTGGATTTTATTACTGTTTAATTCTTGGGCTTGGGATGTGCTGTTTGCATTTGGTCTGGAGCTCAGTCTTTGTGCGGGAGGTTGTACTTCACCGGCCAGTTTATATGTTGTGGCTGAAAAGGTTGAGAGAGATTGTAGTCTGAGGCTTTTGAGGCGGAGAACCAACTGTGAAGGCAAGTTTAATTAGATCACTCTTACTATGTTAACCTTGCACCATGGTTATGGCAGTGAAGGTTTGCCTTGTCTTAATTTGGGTGCTTAATACAAAAGCTGGTTTTGATAGCTATTTTTGACTTCACATAACAGATGGTGATGCTTCTGAACTGTTCTGTACTATTATTTTTTGCAATAAATTGGGACTTCAGAGTACTTTTTAAATTAAAACATCCTTTTATGTTTGTGCCTGTAATTGTGAGGACAAATGGTGCCTCCTCTTGTTCAGGAGCTCTTCTCTGGGAAGTGTTGACGTGTGTTCAGCGTGTTTTCTTAGGAGTCTTGCTGATTGTGTGGCTTCCCCTTTCTGTCCCTGCAGCTACACTTTTTAAGCAGCATGTGGCAGAGGGAGAAATCCTGGTTTCTGCTCTTACTAAAATCGGTTTAATAGTGAGAAGTAATTAGGTTTCTGGGTTTTACTCAGTGATTCGTTAGTTTGACAGTGAAATGGCGATAGATATCCTAGCCTATTGATTTTTTTCTTTTCTTTTTTAAGACAATGACTTGAATTATAAGGTGTAATTTCACCCTAACTGAGTAATAGCAGCCAATGTCTGTATTTCCACACCAGCTGTTCAGGAGTAGTAGGACTGAAATAGCAAGGCAGCTCCACCATCAGCTCTTCATTATCTGGGACAAAGTCTGGAACACAACAAGAGAGATTGGAAAAATCCAGATAATTTGCTTATATAAGATGCCATAGAAAAGCTGTAAAGACAAATCTCTGCTCTCAGCTTGTACTGTTATTGAGTTGTAGTTGAGTAACTCAAGGTTGTTTCTGCAGAACAAGAAAGCTGTCTCCCTTGTGCATTTTGATGTCCTGGATTGCTGAATATGCAGCCCCCTTTTTCTTGTCCCACTGCGGGACTAGTACATAGGTAAGAGATGGCTTGGTGCTAGAGACCAGTGGTCTCCAAAGTGGGGTGCATGCACAATCCATTGGGGTGCAGGAAAAAAAAATTTTGTACCATTAATAAATAAAAGATAATAACCATTAGTCTATTGACAGAGTCCTCCCACATGGACTCCTCCAGTCCTCTTGGGTGTTCCAGCTCCTGGTGAAACTTGAGGCCTGAATGTGAAGATAAGTTGACTAGAGCAATGATAGTTACCTGTTCATTTTGTTTATTGGCACATTAAATTTAACAGAAGTATTCCCTTCCTATCATCCTTTTCTCTGAGATTTAACTAATTCGTGTGTTGACTGAAGTCAGGAGCAAAACATCTTTTGACCTTGTGTGCCAAGATGGTATTGTCAAAATCTTTATTTAAAGGAATTTCATTAAACAAAAAATATAGGTAAGGGATCACTCTGTAAGAGTTTTTAGAGTATTTGATACAATTAATGATATATTTTAATGTATGTAAGGTTACCTGTGCTCACCTTTTACATGTTTTTGAGTGGGAAGTTTTTTTATCGTGTGTCATGTATTAATGAAATTTGGTGGTAGATTACATATTACCTGCAACAGGCAAAAAAACCTCCCAGAATTTAGAATGCACTCAACTGTTTTAATGCTTATTTGAACTGTTGTCAGGTATGCCTTGTATCCTTTTGTTGTTGGTAAGAGCTCTTTGCTTGCGACCATCCTTTTGTGTTGCTACTTCTTTACTGTGGCTATTTATTCCTGCCTTTTTGTTATCCCCCAAAGTTAAGACGTATATAACTTCTGACATGCTGATTTTCTTTTGTGTAGTTTTGTCTTCAGCAGGAACTAAGTACCTGGCAGTGTTTCTGTAACAGTTTCAAAGGACTGTTGCTCATGTGTATTATTAGATAAAAAGAGAGGAGAACTGAGCACATGATAAGTTACCTTTTAAGATAGTGTATTCCAAAGAGAATCAGGTCAGTAAAAACTGATGTCAGGCAAAACCGTTATTCCATTACTTATTTTTTTGTCTAAAAAGTTTCTGCGTAGGTGTTCTTTGTAAAATGATACCTCTTTTCCTTTCACTCATCTTTTTTTGTTCCTGACTTCTCATGCAATTACTGTGCTGCCTTAGCTATTCTTAGGAACAAGTTAAAGCTGGTAGGTCTGTGGGTAGAATTAAACTTTTTTCTTTTTTTTTTTTTTTTTTTTAAAAAAAAGGAGGTGGTAATGTAAGCTACAGGTTATCTCCAAGCACAAGTCAGAATTAAATTGGTTTTAGTACCTCAATAAAATCTTCACATGCGAAAATGACTCCGAATTGAATATATTAATCAATGTTGCAAGAATACTGGAAGTCTTGCGTGTTTCTTCAGATGGGTTACGTTGATCTGGCTGGTGATGGAGATTACTTAGTCCAGAAGCTTATTGATTTGTTATCCATGATCCCACTTTTTAGACTAAGTAAATTCCATGTATAGGTCTTTACCATGTTGTCTATCATACACTCTTATTTAAAGCAGGTTATAACCAAATGGTTACAGAATACAAACAATGTATGTGTAGTGACTGAAGCTAAGTACAGAAATCCTTGTGAGAATTTGATTTAAAATTAGTAACTGTTGTATCTGATTAATTTTGTGACAAATATCTGCATTAGTACTATGGGCTCAGTTGAGTAGCTGCTGTCTATATGCACAGGTTTTGTTGACAGGGATCCATATTGCCCTAAAGTATCTACTTGAGTATTCCTACCAGTTGAACATCATAACGATCTGGTCTGCTCTACACGATGAACAGTATGCCTTAAATCATGGGGTGTAATGAGTTGAAGGAAGCAATATAGGAATTTCTTCAGACTAATTTTTGTATACTGAAAACTCGTTTTTGAAGCTGAAGCTACAAAGATGAGAAGGACACAGCGAACTGCATCTGTCACTTGCTCTGCACTGCATGAAGCTCAGTCGTGTATTTTTACCAAGGGTTTCTTCTGATAACATAAACGGACCACCTTTCCCTCAAAGTTGTTTGGATGTTATTTTGTGACTAACATGGAGTATGTGACTAACAAAGGTTGCATTTAACACTGAGTATATACTGACACAGCGTAACACCAGGAAATGATGTGTGTCAACACAATTTTCAAACATTACATTAATGTAAACGTGAAGTACTTGGCATGACACTGATGTTGGAAGACAACATTTTCTAAAATGTTACCAAAATCACAATAACAGAATACACTCCTTACATTGTGCTATTTTTAAAGGGCTGTTAAAAAGTCCTGTGTTAGCTCTGGCTTGGTGTGTGCAGAGTTGTTCTTTTTTTGTGCTTGACCACTACCACTTGTATCGGCCTATACACATACAGACTTACTCTGTGTGCACGCCCATCACTGTGCACCTGCCAATGCACTTGCCTCTGCTTGAACGGAGATGTCTCTTAGGCTGTGCTTGGAACATGAACAGCCAGTATGCTGGGCGTGTGCCAGCCAGCCAGCATCCTCGTGAGGCTCTCGTCCTGCTTAGTCCCTCAGAGACTCTGAACAGGCCTCAACGGCAGCAGATGTGCCTTTGTGTTATGCCCTGTTTGATGCTGTGCTGTGGCTTGTGGCCGTCAGTGCTGCAAGTGTTACAGGTTCTCTGGCAATGACTCTTGGGGGACCGGGGACTCTTAAAGGAGAGCTGAAACTGCTCCAAGCAATGCTTACACCCCTTTTCATTGTACCAGCAGTGTGCTTTGCAGCTTAGCATTAGTAGCAATGCTGGTCCCAGCCTTGGAGAAATAACGCGTACCTTGCTGTGTGGATGCGAGTAGTAACTGTGAAGGTGAAGGGGGTATCTTGACATTGTAGGTGTCCTGTTAGAAAGTGCTGTGGCCTTATGGGCTGGTAGTGTAAGCTTCAACATTTGGTAAGTTCCATCATTCCCAGGAGCTGTCATGGTTCTTGCTTAGAAATTAAGAGACAGCTGCCATTGCAGAGGAGAGGGTAAGTTTCTTCTCTCCCAAGTCAAATCAAAGGGCAAGTTGATGCCTCTGCTGCTAGGGGAATGGTGGATGCAGCTGTATCTCTGTCCAATTCCTGCTGTATCACTGGCAGCAGCTGAAAGAGCGGTTGGGTGTGATGTACTTGGTGCCCTCTTGGGACTTCACTACTTCTCAGGGTTTCTTGTTCTTTAGCCTGCCTTCAGAATATGGGAAGGCTCTAAATCTATTCAAGCTGTGTTGTGACAGAGTTTCTTAGACTGATTTTGTAAGCAGAAAAATACAGTCTGTAGGACTGGGTATATATGTTACTATTTAGCCAGAAATTATTATGGGCCATCAAAACCTATCCTAAGGTGTTATGAGACCTTGTCTGAGCAGTGGTCCAGAGGGCTAAAAAAAAAAAAGGCAAAAGATCTAGCAGCTGAAAGTCAAGAGGTTTGCCCAACATGCTCTGTATGCAAGATAACACACAAATCAATAACATGCTTGAAAGCCGTCTTTTGATTAGTTGCATATATTTGTATGTCTGCACGTATAGTAAGTTGGGTACACAGCTTCTACCTGCTAATCAAATATTTGAGTGTGCACAGTCTGTGAACAGCTAAATGATTATGTAGATCTGCTTATACATGTCACTGACTTGGATATGTTAAGGATGCATATAGAAGACTATATTGCATAGCTATGAGAATGGTTCTCCTACCTCTCTGTAAAACCAAATACTGCTTAAAGATAAAATACTCTTATCTGTCCTAGGAATTTGTTTTAATTCTAACCTCCCTAAACATTAAAGGAAACACTGGGTGTTGGCATCATTGCGATATTAAAGGTAATTACTTTCTATATCTCTTTCTGGAGATTTATCTCTGAAGGTATCCTGTAAAAAAACCTGGAGTTTCTCAACTATTAGCATGGAACTCAACAGTTATCCTGCAGATCTTGGGATGGTGAACAGTCTATATTCTCCAGCTGCTTCACTGTATGGCTTAATTTTTCAGCATATTTTCAACACGTTTCTTCATAGGAATGAGAAGTCTTCAAAGATTTCATTCCTTCTTCTACTCTTAAGTGCCATGCAGAAAGTCCAAGTTACTCTTCAAATTCTGTTCCTCTTGTTGTTTTGTATTGGAGAGGAACTATTAACCTCTTTGAAAGATTGAAATAAGTGTGAATTCTGTTGTGGATATTGTTTAGCTCTGTAGGCAGCTTTTGGATCATGTTCTTGAAATAATTTTGATTCAGAACTGATTCCTGAAGAAAAGCTTTATTTAAAATAGCAGTATATGTATCTCCCCAAAAGATAATTCTGCATTCTTTTCAATTTTTCTCTCATCTTGTCAGATATGTATTATGTCAACTTTTCACAGCTCAAACTTTGGTTAACCTATTATGACAGGTTGCAAACCAACCACTTTGTCTCCATTTTAATAACATTCCCCCTCCTGCCCCAAGGGAAACTTTGAGTATTCTGTTTCTGTGGAAAAAAATCTCTATTCTTGCACAAAAATATATGAATGTGTTGCCTGTGCATCAGACAGCAACAGTGATAAATGAAATTCAGAGCTTGGGAAGGAGGATATAATGAGATTAAGTCCGAACAAAATAATTTGTTCACATCATTGAGATATATAATACTATCGTATCTTGCTTCTCCCTGTGCCCCTTTCCCCTTTGTGCCTCCAGCTACCTTCACTATATCAGACTTTCATTTAACTGCCTTACTTTGTTAATGTAGAATGCATGAAGATTTTAAAGTATTTCTTTCTGTGGTGCTAGGCCTATGGTGCATATGTTACAGGAAAAGGTGCAAACCTGGGACACTTGCGCATACATTACTACTTTGACTTTTCCCTACCTACCCTGGAAGTTAAGGCCAAGAAATGTAATTAAAGCATTGCTTTGCATGTAAAGAGCTGAGATTAGTTCTTTTGATGCCTTCTGAAGTTGATCACACAGCTTGGTTATGTAATACAAGCTTATTATAAAGACGTATGTGTAATGTACAGATTTTCATGGAAATCTGGGATGATATAAATAATCACCAGTAGGTCTGTCTTCTGAATTATTCATATATGAAAGCCAAGTTTTCTTTGTCTTTGCTGGGCACAAATCTATTTGTATCTTACTCTCAATATGGTGAACATGGTGTTGAAGGTTAGAACAAAATTAGAGGATCTTGCATTGTCAAAGTGTCTGAAGATGGTCATTACCCCAATGCTTTTTACTTGAAATATACCAGTAAAATACACAAATGGATGCACTGACTTAAACCAAAGTCTGCTGTTGTCAATAGGATAGTGACTTTCATTGTTGCTGGACAAAGTCCCCAGAATACTCTCTGAGCCTGTGGTGGTTTTTGTTTTCTATAGCTTGGAGGAGTTTTAGTCCAAAAAATATGTCCAGTTGCTTTTTAAACATATGAAACTTCTCAGGTCTGTTGCAGGTACTCGAGCAAGGAAATTCATAGGATAACAAACAGTGTGGAGTCACCTCTGTGAACTTGCCACGTATTAGCTTCATTTAATGTTCTTTGGTTCTTAAATTGGAAGATGCACTGGAAAGTTTTTCTGTCTCCATTTTCATGCTATTCATTATCTTATAAATTACTGTCATATTTCAGTTATCTTCTGGACTGCGGAATACAAGTGTCTTAATGGTTCCCCAGATTAACCTCTTCCATGTGTTTGAAGGTGCTTGCTGTCCTTCTCAGTAACTTTCCCATTTACATCCTTTTTGTGATAAGAGGAATCAGAAGGGCACAGAGTATTGCAGATGTGGTTGCTCCATTATTTTATACTAGGGCATGACATTCTCTGCTCCTGCTTCTGCATAGTTAGATTGGCTATAGATAGCAGAGTACAGTGGATCTGAGCAGATTGCCATGAAATACTGCTGGGCAATGCCTTTCCAGGGTGCATACTGCCCACTTCTTTTTCCTTGGTTTTCTGTCTTTCATAAAGTTACCTATCCAAGCAAGGACATTCCTCTTGTGCTGTGGCAGCTTTGTGTCTTCAAGAGCTTTTTTGAAGGATACTGACAGATTTTTTTTTTCTTTTTTGTTAATAGTGCTTGATGGGATTTCTAATTTGCTTTTCTTGCATGCAGAACCTTCCGTTAAGGTTTGTCAATCATGATACCACTTTACAAAAGCTTTGTTATGTCTTTTGCGGTATGTCCTGTTTGTCTGTGTAGTCATTAATGCTGTTTTTCAGAACAGTTTCTCCCACTTGTAGTGGGTGTAGTTTACAAGGCTTACTGCTTTGTACTTACCCAGATCTCAAAGGTTAGTGTCCCATTAGGCATGTTAGCCTTTTGGTATGACAGAAGTTTTAGTTGAGAAGTGGCATTATTTGTTTTTCTGTCTTTTCCAGGTTGTTCCTTAAATCTTTCCAGGCATGATTTATAGTCTTTTATTTTTTGGCCTGTCAATTATTTTATAAATTCAATAGAAGCAAAAAAATATTTTTTTAAATGGGCCTAATAGTCTACCTTATTCTTTTGCTCGGCTGTATAGTTTTCACTTGTATTTTCTCAAATACTTTGATAGATGGTGTGCATCAGTTTACTCTTCAGTAGTACAGTGCTGTTATATAGTGTTGAGATTGCCCACAAAGCTTTTCCTTTTTATAATATTTGGTAAAAGTTTCATGAGTTTTCATGCTGGTTCCATTTTTAAAATTAAGCATAATGCTAGTGAACCCTTCAACTTCTGTTGCTCTTGCAGGAGTGCTGAATCTAAGTACATTGTGCCAGAGTAGCCCTTCAACAGTACTATGAACTTTGCTGGTGTGCTGATCCAAGCCATGCCAAGATTTGCTTCTCCTTATGCTTCTCCAAATTTGAACTCTATCACAATTCTTTGTTCGGGCACTGTGCCCCAGCCAAGTGCTCATCTACCATCTGTGGTGTTGACATTTGCCATTGATGTTGTTTCTTGGCCTTGCAGCTTCTGATTCCTTTAGCGTATTACTGCTGTTGTCAGCATCCAGACCATGTTGTGAGCTGTAGCCTAGTTCTTGTCTAGGCCCAGAATTTCAACCTAGAATTTCTTAGGCTTCTGAAGCCCTCTTCTGTCCTATTTGTTGGTGTGGTTAAGTTCCTCATGTGACTTGAGTCTAAGGTGGGGTTGTTCCAGTCTTCATGAATGAATGGATTTGATAGCCCGTTGTTTGTAACAGCAGTTCAGATGACAAGCTCGCTTGCAGGGACCTACTTTTGTATGTCCACAGTCAGGAGTAATTCTGTTCTTGTCATCTGTCACCTTTCTGCTTACCAGGCTTCCATCCTGCATCTGCTGTGGTATCGCTCTGCAGTTGTCTACATAATGCCTTTGTCTTCCTCTCAGCTTCCTTCTGTTCCTGTCCATAAAGGACTGTACACTTTGTCCAGTAGGTGTCCATGTGGTGGTCTGCTGGTGGGGAGGACCCAGCCATGGGTCCCCCAGACCCAGTTCTTGCTTTTTTGCTTGTACAGGACTCTCCTGTAGCATTCAGTTAGGCTGGAAGTGTTTGGTCATCTGCCTAAATGCCCCATTTGCTGTAGTTTGCTGATTCTCATTTTTTTTCCCCTAGCAATTGTTTCCGAATTTGTGATCCAATACTCTCCTCCATCAAAATGGCAGGTCAAAATAAATTTTGCTTTTAAGCCTAATCTCTACAGTTTTGTATTCATTTAATAAGGAGTATATGTTTTAGAAAGCTATGCAACTCCTAATGTGAATACATTGACATCAGTGTAAAAGGTTAGAGGAATGATCTTTGCTACCAAAAGTATGTTTTACACTAGTGTAATTACAGTTGTGTAGCTTGTGTCCCTAGAGATGATTTCTAAAATTATTCTGCTACTGGCACATAAGCAGTGGAATGACAAGTCTTCAGTGAAATTCTGAAGGTCACTGAAGAAAAAGGATCATTAATAGCATAATGATCCTGCTAGGGCTCGGTTGCCTTTGAATTTATGTCCTTTACCTTCCAAAGAATCTTCTTCCTTTTCCACCTGAGTTTCTCTTCTAGTATCCTTGTTTGATATCATTTGGTGTGGCTTCTCTAAAGCCACACACACCACCCCTCCACCCCCACCCCCCCCACCACCCCCAAATTGTTTAGGTTGGATGAGACCTTTTGAGATCATAGAATCATAGAATGGTTTGGGTTGGAAGAGACCTCTTTAATTTAGTCCAACCCCTTTCCTTGAGCAGGGTTGTCTAGAGCAGGTTGTCCAGGACCGTGTCCAGTTAGGTTTTGTATATATATCGAGAACTGGGCCCATGTGAACCTCATGAGATCCTGCACCTGGGTTGGGGCAACCCCTAGCATCAATACAGGCTGGGGGATGAAGGGATTGAGAGCAACCCTGAGGAGAAGGACTTGGGGGTACTGGTGGATTAAAAACTGGACATGAGCCAACAACGTGTGGTTGCAGCCCAGAAAGCAAACCATATCCTGGGCTGCATCAAAAGCAGTGTGACCAGCAGGTCGAGGGAGGTGATTCTGCCCCTCTACTCTGCTCTGGTGAGACCCTGCCTGGAGTCCTGCATCCAGCTCTGGGGTCCTCAGCACAGGAAGGACACGGACGTGTTGGAGAGGGTCCAGAGGAGGGGCACAAAAATGATCAGAGAGCTGGAGCACCTCTCCTATGAGGACAGGCTGAGAGAGTTGGGGTCGTTCAGCCTGGAGAAGAGAAGGCTCTGGGGAGACCTCATTGCGGCCTTTCAGTACTTAAAGAGGGCTTATAAGAAAGATGGGGACAGACTTTTTATCAGGGCCTGTTGCGATAGGACAAGGGGTAATGGTTTTAAACTAAAAGAGGGTAGATTCAGACTAGCTATAAGGAAGAAAGACATTTTTTACAATGAGGGTGGTGAAACACTGGAAGATGTTGCCCAGAGAGGTTGTAGGTGTCCCACCATTGGAAGTGCTCAAGGTCAGGTTGGTTGGGGCTCTCGGCAACCTGATCTAGTTGAAGATGTCCCTGCTCATTGCAGGGGGGATGGACTAGATGACCTTTAAAGGTCCCTTCCAGCCCAAACCATTCTATGATTCTGATATAAAACATATATACACACAATATACTCAAATATGTGTATATATATACACACACACAGCCCCCAAGTGTGTTTATTTCATTGGTTAGGTGATGGATAATCATAGAATCATATAACCGTTAAGGTTGGAAAAGACCCTTAAGATCATTGAGTCCAACCGTTAACCTAGCACTGCCAAGTCCACCACTAAACCATGTCCTCAAGCACCACATCTATCCGTTCTTTAAATACCTCCAGGGATGGAGACTCAACCACTTCCCTGGGCAGCCTGTTCCAATGCTTGACCACCCTTTTGGTGAAGAAGTTTTTCCTAATATCCAACCTAAACTTCCCCTGGCGCAGCTTGAGGCTGTTGCCTCTCGTCCTATCACTTGTTACTTGCGAGAAGAAACTGACCCCCACCTGGCGACAACCTCCTTTCAGGTAGTTGGAGAGAGCAATAAGGTCTCCCCTCAGCCTCCTCTTCTCCAGACTAAACAACCCCAGCTCCCTCAGCCACTCCTCATAAGACTTGTGCTCTAGAGCCTTCACCAGCTTTGTTGCCCTTCTATGGACACGCTCCAGCACCTCCATGTCCTTCTTGTGTTGAGGGGCCCAAAACTGAACACAGTATTCGAGGTGCGACCTCACCAGTGCCGAGTACAGGGGCACTATCACCTCCCTGGTCCTGCTGGCCACACTATTCCTGATACAAGCCAGGATGCCATTGGCCCTCTTGGCCACCTCAGCACACTGCTGGCTCATGTTCAGGCGGCTGTCAACCAGCACCCGCAGGTCCTTTTCTGCCAGGCAGCTCTCCAGCCACTCCTCCCCCAGCCTGTAGCATTGCATGGGGTTGTTGTGACCCAAGTGCAGGACCCAGCACTTGGCCTTGTTGAATCTCATACAGCTGGCCCTGGCCCAACGATCCAGCCTGTCCAGGTCCCTCTGTAGGGCCTTCCTACCCTCCAGCAGATTGACACTTCCACCCAACTTGGTGTCATCTGCAGACTTACTGAGGGTGCACTCGATCCCCTCATCCAGATCATCAGTGAAGATATTGAACAGGACTGGCCCCAGTACTGAGCCCTGGGGAACACCACTCATGACCAGCCACCAACTGGATTTGACTCCATTCACCACCACTCTCTGGGCTCAGCTGTCCAGCCAGTTTTTAACCCAGCGCAGAGCGCACCCATCCAAGCTGTGTGCAGCCAGCTTCTCCAGGAGAATGCTGTGGGAGACAGTGTCAAAGGCCTTACTAAAGTCCAGGTAGACAACATCCACAGCCTTCCCCTCCCCACATCCATAATAGATTGGTCAAAACTCCTTTGCCTTCAGTAAGAGCATTATGTATACGTCTCTTTTCTACTCAGCTTCTAATTTTTGTAGAATTTGCAGGAACTTAATTATTTTTGAGTCTCCAAACCCTTTATCAAATTTAGTTGAAATTGGCCAGCAAGTTTAGAAGTTAAATGTGACAAGTGAACAGATGTGGGACTGCCTAAGCCTCATTTCCATGGAGGCTTAAACAGTCCAGGTTAAAAATGTCTCTATTTTTGGATTCTCTTTACATTACCAGACTAATGTAGCATGAAGCTGCTCAACTATGCTGGGAAGTTAAGGGCTGGAGTCTGCTGTTTAATGTGTATTGTATGAGTGGTGTTACTCCTTTCCAGTGATGAAAGCAGTGTATGTAAAGTCTGTCCTGGAAATTGTTAAAATACACCTTTCTTGAGTGTTAATGATAATCTTAACAGACAATATATTTTCTGTATCTTATTGCTGATGTGGGAATTCTTTCCCACTGTCAGAGAAGTCTTCATATTGAAATGAAAATGCGTTGGATTCCTTTGTCACTCGTGAACCTTATTTTTCTATTTTAGCCTTGTAAGAGTTCACTGAAGTCAGTGAGTGTTTCCTATCAGATTCAATTTCCTGAGAGCACATCTGTTACATCTCAGAGGAGGACAGAAGAGGTAGAAGTAACTTCCTAGCAAGTACATCAACTTCAGCTCGACAGAACAGCAACTCCACAAGGGCTTGTGTCTTAAACGCTAAATGAAGTTGCTAGGTACAGCAAAAAGATTAATGTTGTGACTGCTAATCATCTTGTTCTTGGCTTCTCTTACCTCTTAATTAAAAAAAGCCCCGAACCTTCCCGTAATTAAGGCAGCTTAAAGAAAACTTTGTAAATCCAGAAACTTCATGAAGCATCTGAGTATGTTTAGGCAAAAAGTGACACTCAATGTAGAATTTTACAACAAATAGGAGTTGTGGTAGACTGTCATGAAGGGAAAACTTTTCCAGAGAATGAAAAATACTTTCATACATACAGCAAATAATAGCATAGTATGCATGTAAGGTGTCATTCTGATGACTGACAGCTTAGAATCTGATACTTCTTTCTTCAGGCATGGAAGATGTGGTTTAAGGTTTGGATCCTGAGCACTGCTTGGGTGGGGGAGGAATATTCTGTTTTCCTCACCTATGCAGTGGAACAGGAGGGGCAGTTTTGCAGCAGATAATGTCACTGGACATGTGTTAAGGCTAAAACTTCTGGTTAGAAAACCCTGCATTGCCTGCTGCGGTGAGCTATTAGATCGCTTTCTGAAAGTGAACATCATGTGACTTTCATAGCGTTTATTAATTTTGAAATTTTTCTCAAATAACATGGTTAGCTTTGAGAGATGACTTTATGGGGGGAAAAAAATAACAGACAGTGAAGGCAATTAGATACGTATCTGCCAGAGGTGTACAGTACACAGAAAACTGCATTTGAAAATGCCTAATTTCAGAAGTAAAAGTGTATTTACTATTGGACTCAAAGCCAGACTGTCTTGATGTGGTATGGAGAGGTAGATGGCTCTTACACTACTTGGTGAACTGCACCTTTTTATTTCTTCTCTCTCCCTTTTTTTGTCTTTCTCTTCTTCTCCTTCCCCATAGCCTGCTGCCCATGCCAGGTGAGTGCAAGTGAGATGAGATATTAAACTAGTAATTTGAAATGTATGTAATGATGGAGCAGCATGGATGGAACTAGGTGATAAACTTGTTTCTGTTTTGTAACAACATTTTAAACTAGCGATAGCCAATTAGAAACGCTATTCGACAATTAATGGGAAAAACAAAAGAGAAGTGTGGTAATTGCATTATGGTTTAGGTGTGCCTTGAGTTAAGTTTAAAAAGGTATTTCAGGCACCAGACAGAGTCTAGGTATTGCGCAGCAGAATAGATAAGTCTGTGTTAAGCTTTCACACCCAGAAGGCTCCTAGCAGCAATGGCTTCTTGAAATCTACCTTTAGCGTCTCTGCTTTACTCTTCATTGTGTGTAGGATATATCCATCCCACAGGAAACACTGCTGTTACTGATTGAAAAATGAGAATTGAATAGAACAAATTTACACGTGGATTATGTGAATTTTACCCACAAGGACATTTCATCCTGGATTTCTGACACAATGAGGTGGAGGTCAAGGGCTCGCTCTCTGTCTGTCAGCTGACTTGTCAAATGCATCTTCCTTTCCCTCAAATAACTTCTGAACTTATTGGCCAATTGTCAGATTGGAAAGAAAACAGGGTTCCTAAAGGCGCTAGATTTCCTGTTCTGTCACTGTTGAAAGCAGGAAATAAAACAGCACCTTTTCCTTCCTGAGGGGGGAACTGAGCCTGTAGTCTGTTCCGTGCAGTGACAGCCAGCGGTCCGGTCATCGCACACCTGCTGGATCCCCTATCGGCTGTGTGGTGTCAGAGGATGCTGGCCAGTGGGGATGTCATACGCTGTGTGAGAGGAAAGCTGACCTGAGGGGCTAGGCTGCAGGCATTCGTGGGGTAAAGAAGACACATTTGCTGGAGACCAAGTTCTCTCGTTTCACTGCTTGTGCTATGGCATAGTTGCACGATTTGTACTAAAGAGTCTTTCCAGAATTGATCTTGGACATTGACAACCCTTTCCATTCTGCCTTAATTCACATTAAACTGAGAGGATTTACAGCCTTGAAATCATCTTGGTGTATGACAATCTCACACCTAATTAAAATTATTTTACTTTTGTGCTCACAAAAAAATTCTAAATGGATGGTTTATAATGTGAATTGGGTAGAAAACGCTGTATTTTCTGATACAACACACTTTTTCCTATGATACGCAACAGTGCAGTTATTTCAGGTAAGATTATTTAAGAGGACTGATGGTGTACTTTTAAAAAAAAAAAGGCACAGGATACTGAATAGGTGTCTTTTAATTATTTTTATATATAAATATATGACAAGGTTTCATTATTAATACAGATGTTATTAGGTTTTCTGTGACCTAAACAGTAAAGTCTACTGGGGGTGGGGCAAACCCTTTCTGTGGATGATTATTCATAGGACAAAACACTGTCCTAAAAGTAATTGATTAACTCTTCAAAACCGTACATCCTTTAAGATGTTGGATTTTGACTGTTCAGCACCGAAGATGGATTCTCTTACTAACGCTATGTCCCCAAATGCTTTTTTTTTTTTTTTTTAAATTTTTGAACTAAAGCGATATCGCATGTCATGTTTCTGTAGGTAACAAAACCTACAAAAGCAATATCCCATGCCATGTTTTGTAGGTTTGGTTTTGGATTTTTTCCCTGTTAGTTTGTGAAGGTTTTTCAGAGGTTCTGCAGGCCGCTTCTTCCTGTTTGCATTTCTGAGACAATTGTTCTGTTCCAGCTTCTGTTAATAAAACTTGTTCACAGTTACTTACACACTTTGTAGGACAAAGAATTGTATTTAATTGCATCAGAAGGCATTGATATGGTTATCAATAGATGCAAAATTAAGAAGGTAAAATGAACCTTGGGGTATTGAATATCAACTCTCATCCTTTGAATTCTGTATTGGGGTAATTTCCTTGCCCCTGTTTGCTTACGGGACAGTGATAGCAATGGATTTCACAACGGTTGTCAACCATTATTAAAATCATAGAAGTTGTATCAGCTTACTCCAGTAGTGAATGTAGTTCTGCTTTATCTTTGTGAAGGATTGTTGTCCATTATGCTGAAAAAGAATTAGGTTTGAGATCCTAGGTTTGGGATGGTTTTGTTTTGGTTTTTTTTATAATAACGTAGAGTTATCTGCTACCCCATTTTGAACTGCATGATAGGATCTGTGAAGACATTCTATTTATTCTTAGAAACATGCTATTACTGTTACTCTTTGTTTTTTTGTGAAGCAATTGGATTGTTTATGGGGTTTGAAGTATTTTTGTAATATATATTTTTTTTTTTCTTATAGGGAATGTACGTAATGTTAAGATATATTCAGTGGGTAGCTTTAACTCATTTAACAAAGTTTGACTTAAACCTTAATAAAAAATTGTCTTCAGATTAAGTATCGTATGTCATATATAATATGCTTTAATTTGCACTTAGCAATTACAGCTCTGCCTGGAAAGGGAAGGTTGATTTGATTAATCACACTTAAAGACTGTTATAGTGAATAAAAAGGAAAATGATTTGACTTGATTTCTGACATAATTGCTTCATTTGGATTGGCATCACCTTCCACCACTTGTTGAGAAAAGGGGGACTGATTTCATGTAAAAGAATTGTGAAAATGATTAACGGATGCTGAAGTTAATAACATTTAAATACAGCTTTATACGAAGATCAGTGAAAAGAGGAGAAAAAACTCACTTTACAATACCACCATTGTAATGCGTACTTTTTTTTTAATCTTGACCCCTCAATTACTACTGTAATCTTGCAATAAGCTTATTGCTATTATTGTCCCTGCACATCATATAAATAAAAGAAATGGTACTGGGAGGAAGGGGGAAGGGGAAAGTAATTTTTTGCTTTTTAACATTTTAGAACAGCTGTTTTTTGTTGGTCTGTAACAATTTCTTTTTTTGTAATGGTTTCTGAATAAAATTAGATTTGTCCAACTGGCATTTGTGGGGCAGAGTCCCGGATTCAAGTCTCTCTTCCATTTAGTGCTGTCTTGCAAAATCTGTCTCCTCAACTTCTGTCTTTCTTTTTTTCCCTTGGTGCTTGACTAAGTTCCTTGGTGCTCACAGTTGTATACTTAACCTCTTGCTCGGAAGGTGAGAGTGCCCTTTTCTGGTACTACCCAAGTAATGGTGCTAGTTGTTTTGTAATATTGTCTTCTAATTTCATTTTGGCTTTAAAAGAAAGCAGCATTGCATTTCAGAATTAATAAAACAATTGCAATCGGAATGTCTGTAAGCTGCTTAGATGTTTTAATTTTGGAGGCTTTTCTGGATCCTTGCTTACAAAAAAGAAGGAGCCTTCTTATGCTGACATGTCAGCTTGTTTTGCGGTTTAAACCCAAATTCTTCTTCGCTGTTGTATGTATTTCCATGACTGAGGAGCACTGGTCTTGCAGGTGTGCACTGCAGGCAGGCTGCTTCGGAACGAACCCTTTGGTCATGACCTACCAGTAAAAACCAATTTGGCAGAGTTCTGGCTTCCTCAGCACACAAAATCCACTCTGCAAGTTCTTTTGAGTAGATCTGTCTCACTGCTTAGGCTTTCTTCTTAGTAATAAAAACCTCAGCTGTGTTAATTCTGTTCTGATGTGCTTCTGGTCCCTTATACTGTTCTCTACATCTAACAACTGCCGTCACTTTTTAAAGTGAGAGGTGGTAACTTTTTAGTTTGAGCCTTAATATGTATTTCTCAACTATATTGTATTTTTGTGGGTCTGCTGTATGTTGTGAACATCTGTTATCTTTTCTCCATTTTCCAACTCTTCTTATTCCAACAATAATTTTCATGTGTAGGCAACATCAGTGCCAGAGTCATTCTCTTGTAATAACTTTCTGAGCAGCTGCACAGTGAGCTGGTAGTTGCTGAGTGGGAGATGAAAATGGCCCAGGAGCTGCTTTCAAGGCCAGTGTCTCTGTGGCCTGATGGTCTGGGTCTTCAGCTGAATTTCTGTTGCTTTGTGGGAGAAATTCCTGTTCTACTTCAGACTGCTACTTTGTAGGGAAGGGATTGAAACCTGGGTGGGTGGTTTTTTTTTTTTCTTGTTCCTCTCCTCAGATCACCCTTTGTTTCCAAATCTTCAAATTCTGCTGCCCAGCAAAGGAAACTTCACAGCCCCTCTCACACTGTGTGGCCCCTGCTCTACCACCCATGGCCTCTGTTAGGCTAAGAGCTGCCACGTTTGGCTGACAAATGAGAAAGTATATGAGCACGTTAGGCATGCTGTTTTTTGGCTTGGGCGTGGGTGCTGTCATGCCTGCCTACATGTGCCATGTGCTGGCCTCTGTGGGATAATGGTGGCAGGCGTTCACGAAAAACTGGAGCAGATCTAACGATGGTGGTCTCCCTTGTCTCCGTGTGCATTCACAAAGTGGGCGTTCGTGTCACCTGTACCAAAGCAAGACAGGATTTGCCATAGGCAGTACCTATGCAGCTTATTCGCATCTGGTATATTCTTGTACTGCTGCAAAGCATGGGTTGGACAGTAAGTGCAGTACATATTGTGAATACCCTTTAAGATGCAGACCTTAAGATGCAGTATCCTTTAAGATGCAGACTAATTAATTATAATGCTAATGAGTGTTTCAATATGGCTGCCTTGAAACCCTAAGCTAGAAGTCAAGACACTGCTCCTAATTCTAAATGCCTGCTCCAGCATTTAGAGCCTTGACAAAGATGTAGTGAACTTGAGAGTGGGGACAAGATTAAAAAAGAAACTCTGGCAATAGAAACCCTTTCTCATGAAGGGAGAAAGAGAAATAGGCCACAGGACGCTTGTTTCAATTTACCAATTTGACATCATGAGTACCTGTAGTCCAGTAGATCTTTCTCAATGTGCTTGACCTTGCAGAGGCATGAGGAAGTCTAATTGCTTCTGACGAGGAAGTTTTGCCATCCAGTGGACGTATTGTCAACTGCTTCAATGAAAAAATGACTGATTTGTGTCCTGTCTGTGCAAAAGATTTAAATTATTCATCACTGGGTAGTTTAGGCATGCTGTATGTCTTTCAAGTCTTGTCAACCAGTATTTTTGGCTGTGACCTGAAGTGGTGGAGTGTAACAGTATTTTGGTTTCTGGTAAAAACTAAGAGCTTCATAATGCATGATAGCTGTCAGCAAAGACAGTGATATATGGTGTACGTTGTTAATGAATGTGATTTCTGAATATCTGTAACGGTTTACCTTACCTTCCCAACAAATCTGTGCATGAGCATCTCTTAGGATAGTGGGAGGAGATGTGTCTCCTGAGTGTTGGGAGAAAGCCTTTGAAGTCCAGTTTGATGAAGTAGTTGGTAGTAATGGGTTGTTTGTTTAAAAAACAAAACCAAACACAAACCACCCCCCCCCCCCCCCCCAAACAGGAATTACAAAGGTGATTAGCCTAATTCTGCTCCCAGTGAAACTGGTCCTAAAATGGTCATGACCTATGGCATGCTACCATTATTTACAGAAAAAAAATACCAGTAGTTGGAAAAACTTCTAGAAACAAAAGATCTGAAAAAGACGTGTGGGAGCAGAACATAGGTAGAGCTTAGAGTGGGCCAGGCAAAGAAGAAAAGGAATCTTAATGTGCTGAATTTGGCTTCCAACTAGACAAGGTCACACTTGATCCCACTCCTGTGATTGTGCAATTGATTGTGAAGGGGTATGAAACATGAACAACAATAAACAAGTGAGCAAAGAATCCTGCGCAGATTTTTAGCCTTTTTGATCACTTCTTGTGGGTCATCTGAAGAGTGCATAGAGTGTTGTCAGAACTGTTGCGTGGAGTCTACTGCTGGTGGCAGACTAGAGATGTTGATTAGGAGATTCTAATTCATTGCTGTTGATTATAGACATCGTATGAGCCAGTGCAAATAGGTGTTATGCTTGCTTCTGGCCTTTCACTGTCTTCGTAAAAAACCACCATTATAAAGAAGAGCTGTTAATTGTGAATTTGCAACAGCAGGTAGCACAGAGAAAAATGTTTTATCAAACAATGAAGAATTACAACTTTTAGATTCATGTCTGAGGAGTTTGTGGCTATGATGGAGCAATCACAAGAAAGTGGAACCACCCCCACCAGAATCCTCAGGTGTTTTTAAAGAGCTTGTTAATTTTCTTTCATAAAAATTGTCATCTATTTATTTGCATTATTCTCTCAACTGCTTAGGAAATACTGAAGAATTAAGTAGAAACTTTGAAAGATGCTTGCAATATCCTTTTTTCAACTGATATGCTTCTTTATTTTCCAGATACAATCTAAAGCAATGTAGAATATAATTATGGCTTAATCACTGAATTGAAAATGAGGTGAAGTTTTGATATACCAGTCGAATCCAATTTTAGGTAGCTTTCAGACTTGCTTAGAATGACTGGGTTGGATAATTAGGTTTCCAAGTAGCATAAATAGAACTGTAAGTAATGTTAAATGTGAAGGCTGTGTCAGTCGGCAATAAATGCCATGTCCAACTTCCTTGAAAAGATTATCTTGCAGTGCCTTTGAAATTTAAATGTTATTTGCAATGTCATGTTAGTCAGTTTGTGCTGGGAGGTTTGCAGCTTCGGGAACAATTACACTCTTCTCTCTTCTTCACATTTTAACTGCGTGGACGAGGCACATCAGTAGCCACTCTTAGACATCATCAATAGCATAAACTGCTGCTCAGACTCAGTACTAAAGCCTTAAGCCTTTGTATTTTGCCTGGCTTTTTAGTTCCTATTTGGTTAGTTTACACTGAAATTGTGCATGAAAAGAATATGAAGATTTTGGGCGGCAATTGTAAATGCAAGAGCCCGTAGTTGGTTATTGAAGAAGATAAATAGTAGTTGCACTGAAAATTGGTCTGTTGTCAAGCATTTTTTAAATTTAAAAACTTTGCAACCTTACTATATTCCTGAATAATCATCTCATGGGAACCTGGTTTATTAGGAATTTCATACTTCAGTTTTACATTTTGGTGAAATGAAGAAGAAACCCAAATGTTTCAAAACATTTGGACGATGGGAAACGCTGGGATTTTTTTCCTAACATTGGTGTCCTTTTTATAATTTTGAACTTATCTCTAAACTATTTAAAGGGAAATGCATCATCTTTATTGACACTTACTGTTATATAAAAATGGGAGCTAATTAGTTCCTAACTAGTTGCTAGGTTACTATTTAAAAGGATGGCTCTATTTAGCTTGCTATTGGAATTATGTGCTTGCTTGCATAGTAAAAATGAAAAAAAAAAATGTTAGGAGTAAAAAGTGTTGAACCTGTAAATATTCTTGCAAGCAAACACTACCCGTTTATCATTGCCATGATGGCTGATGGGCAAGAGATGTTGATTCTCCAAGAAAAGAGTTTCCTCCTCTACTTTAATTAAAACCTTAAGTTATTTTCACTTGTAAGCTGTAGAACATGCATGTCTGAAAGACACGTAGAACGTGTGTCTGAAAATGTTTGGATTTTTTTTTTTTCCCCACTTAAAATTATTGGAATTTGGATTATTTCTGTGAATAACTCAAATATCTAAATTTAACAAAGAACCCTGTATAATGACCCCATGTTTGGTAGTTCCTGGTTTGAAAAATACAGAGAAGGTAACCTACTGTACTAAAGTCTTCCAGCTACCTAGATCCTCCTGTCCTCATTGACATAAAGGCCACAGGTATGTCACAAATTACAACACATACGTGAACAAAATAGTTTTCAGTAAAATGGACTTTCTAGATATTTAAGGAATCCTGTGGAAATTCCCTCCTTATTCACTTCTCCCCGTCAAGAAGAAGCAGGTAAAATACAGGTGCTAATCACAAGGGACACAGCTTTGTAAATTGGGTAATAGAGTATGTTAGAATGTGAAAACTGTTAATTTTTATCAGCAGAAACCTGGACACTGAGCATCTTAACTACTGTAGGGGAAAAAATAAAGAGCTAATTCACCATTATAATTTGAATATAAGTCACCTGGTTATCTCATTTACTTACTTGCATTTATTTGTTGGCCCCGTCTTTATGGTCAGATGTTTTCAGAAATAGTTTGCACATAGCTAAACAGGAGCTATGTGAAATAATCTGCTTTTGGGTTGAGCAAACTTTGTATGTTAATCTTGGCTTAATTTAATTTGTTCTAATGGTAGCAGTGAATTTTTAAATGGTTCATTTGGTGCCTAATTATTGTTTAAGGGATTTAGAATACTTTGAGAACACTCATGTTGGTGTCAAGTGAAAACCCATTCATCTGGGTACATTTCTTGTCTTTTCCACTATAGGATATGAGCAACAGTAGGAGGGAAAACCTGGTGATCTGATAGCTTAGAGACAGTAAAGGTTTCTTCTAAAAAGGCTTTTAATGTCGTCATGATACATTTTATTTCCTGTGATGTAGTGTGAAAGGCATAGTCACTGTTAGTGAACGCCTCAAGCTGGTGGTCTTTTATTGACCTCTTAGGAGGCCGTAGGAGATGCTGAACCAACCTGAGAGAAGGGGCTCAGAGGAGGTCATGTGTTCACATGAAACTCGCAGGGTTTTTTGAGAATTTGCGTTTATCCTATTTAATATGGGGAATATTTGCATTTTTTCTTTATGAAAAAGATTTCCAGTTCTAAATGAGTTCAGTGGTTTTTAGGGAGCCTTGTTGATGGAGTCGTTTTCTGTTTATAGAGCAGATACAGCTCAGAACCCGGTACGTTGCCCATGTTACGATGTTAAAAGTATATGTAAAGTAACAGGTTAACATGGTAAAGTACTGTGGAGAGTGGTGCACGTGTAGAATTACACAGTTGCTCTGAAATCACATTTGCCATGCTTTTTGAGAGCTTCACCTTTGGTGTTCCCATTAATCCATTTTCCCAGGGACTTCTGAACTCAGACTGCTCAGGGGGTTCAAATAGTTGCTGTGGGGAAGAAGGGGAGCGAATGGCTCATCCTTAGGTAAATGCCTTCTGGCCTACATGGAAACAATACATACAAATATTAAACTTTCACAATTTTATTTACTTTTAAAACATCTAGTATGTACGAGCACAAGACAGCATAAGTTGTTATGAGTTGTATTAAGACTTTCAGAGGCGGGGAACATAATTAATGGGTTTAAACATTTGTACAGCTACACCTCCTCCTCTCTCTTCCCTCATCTTCTGTCCTTACTCAGGGTCATCTAGTGTATTGGAGTCATGCACGTGGTACAACTGAAATACCATCTTCCCAGTGAACCTCAGAACAATTTATACTTGTTTCTATCTAGGAAAACCATCAGTTCATTTGGTGGCTCTCAGTTGGAAACACTGCGCCTCCAGGTGCAAATAGTAAGGTCACGGCGGGGAGTTGCTTCTTGTTGAGTGAAGATGAGATTTGAATGGAAGCAGTAGGAGATAGGTTCGTATTTTCTACTGAAATTACCTTCAGGTTTACACTGTGACAGGACTATAAATTGAAAAGCGACAGACCTGTCCGGCAACGCGGTCCTGCAACGTGAGGGTAGCATACCTCATTAGTGAGACTTGCTCCTGAGCGGCAGTGGAATGAATTCAGCTCTCATTTGCTTTCATGGTGTGGTTTAAGTAGTATCTCAATAATATGCTTCAGTCTTTTGGTCTGACTGAGAGCATCAGCAGTCACAATTATTACACTAGGAGCAGCTGCATTACAGTTTAGCACACCCAGCTGAGAGTAATCACTGAAAGTTTTTAGCAATAGCTTTGTACCTTCCAGGTAAATAAGTCCTCAGCACTCTTTCCAATGTTGCCTTTCTGCTGGTGCCTCCTTTTTCTCATCTGTCCTCTGAAAACATGGTTAAAATCTCTTTTGTCTGGAAAAGAAATGAAAGCAAACCCTGCCTCTTCAATACTTTCTTTTTAACCTGGAGTAACACACGGCTGCAGAGACGTTGCAGAGTGTCTTCAACGCTCCCTTCCTGAGCGGGGGACCACATCCTAGGAGGGTGGGGTGGGGTGGTGCCTCTCCCCGTCTCCCTCCCCTTTCGGGGGACGTTTTTGCGCACCAGGCGGGGTCGATGATCGGTCATTGACGATCGGTCATCGGTGTCAGCAGAGTGCATGTTCTCTGATGCCACTACCCCCACCCCACCCCCCCACCCCAGACTTCTTGGCACACACGCGCATGCTCTGGTGTTACCCCCGACTCATTTCCAGAAGATTCCTGTCACAGAGTGCGCACGCACTCTATAACCAATTAACACACCCACACACCCAGGGGCGGGGAAAGAGACTTTAAAAGAGCCACGAGGCGAAGAGGCAGCACGCGCCTGCCACGTGAAGGACCTGCCTGCACGTCACATCTTACCGACGCAGGATCCCGGGGTGGTGATACTCTACTCTCTACCTCATCATTTTCTCTCCTTCCTTTCTCTTCTTTCCTCTCCTTCTTTCCTCGTTCTACCTCATTATAACTTCATTCTACCTCATTATAAGGGCCAGATGTTATATTCGAATGTGCCTTCTAGCAGGTGTTACAATCGTATATATCCTTGCTAAATCTCTGTTCAATGACAACATTTCTGTCACAGTTGCCAGCTGACGTTAAGTAGGAGTTGATCAGACTTTCTGAACCTTTGGGTGATTGTCATTACTCCTCGTTGCTGTGCAGAGATTTCAAAACAACCTGCCCTTGTCCCACCGAGTGGGACGGGGCACCTGCTACGTTGACAGTTCCTATCTATTAGATTAATATATCTGTATTTATTTTCTGAAGATGGCCCTTGTAATTAAGTCATATATCCTTACAGTTTTCAATGAGAAATAGTTATCTTTTCCAACTCAGATTTACAGATCTCGTGGAGCTGGTAGGCAGTGTTTACTCTTCATTTTTCTTACATGCTGTGTTATGATAGTTGATTCTTACTTCAGGATCTAATGAGCTTTCTGATGTAAACAAGAGTCACTGGTGCATCTCCTGTTTAATTTTATGTAACCATCATTTAAAAAACTTAATTTGCCCATTTTTTCCCCCCTCCAATAACTTAAATTGAGTTTAGGGTGAATAATACTTCAAACTGTATACAAGTTCATTTAATTCTAGTTGATATTTTTGGTGTATAGTTTTCTAAAAATGGGTGGGCAAAGCTAGTGATCACAATGCCTGCATAAGGGACATTTTGATTTCTTTATCCCTCCCTGTCCACCTCTCCAGAACCCTCTTGCTTCACCATTCAAAGCTGAGTCAACAGTAATAGTTGCTTCAGTGTTCAAACTAATATTTTTGTCCCCGAAATACTTCTTCAGTAAGATTCTTGGGGCAGTGAGCTGAAAATGTTTTAAATAGTTTGGTTGACTGAAGAGTTCTGAGTGCTTATCAACTCCCAGTTTTGATTTGTTTAGATACCCTTTTTGTCTTTTCTGTCTGAAGGGAGGAGAAAATCCAAAGAAAAACCACAGATAGCAGATGATCTTCAGACAGTACCCCCCCCCCCTTTTTTTTCTTTTTTCCTTTTTTTTTCTTTTTGTCTTCTTTCTTTTCTTTTTTTGTGACTACCATTCTGGGACCTCCTTGTGCTGTACAATGTGTGACCGTCTTTCCCATAATACTCCCGTGCAATGACGAGATCTGACTTACACTGCAGTCTAAGGAAGTCTCCTTAAGTCTCCCTTCCTTTCTTATATATTGCAACTCTGACTTTGTGGACGTCTGTCTAAAAGACTGGGTGTTGATATTTTGTCCTGAAAAGTATATCGGCTCTCTACCAAAAAGCTAAATTCTGCAGGTAAAACCTCATTTTTCCATAGATCCTGCTGCTCACAGATGTGAAACAATCCCTCTGCTATTGAAGAGGGATGCAGTGCAGTTTTATATACTTACTTTTCTGAGTTCAAAATTTAAAAAGGTTGCAAGGTTGCTTCTCTGTTAGCATATCTGTTGAAATATTTCATAACCCATATCAGATGATTTCAAGTTGGCTACTCAGCTCTGAAGAGAATTTTGAAGCACCCAGAATCAGTGGGAAGCGCTGAGAAAGTTGACTTTTCCCTTTGCACAGTAAATTTTGCTTTTCCTATTCTGATAACTGAAAAATATCGCTAATTTTGGTCTCTAAACAAACCAACCCTGTTCCTATGAAACATCTTTTTTGCTTACAAGCAGTGTCACATGCTGAATCTATTTGAAGTCTTATTTGAATCTATGACCCATCTACACATTTGATGGGATGTATACATTTTTCTTTTAACTTTGGCAACACCTGTTTTCTCTCACTTGAATTTACCAATTTACTTTAGCAATTCCATTATCAGGCTATGTAGTTCTGATGTTCGTTAGGACGGCTGCTTGCATAGGGTCTGAGTACAGTTGCTTTGCTTTGCCTCTTGGAGATGCAGTAAAGATACACCAATTTTATTTTATTCACCAATTTAATTTTATTCACCCCAATTCAGTGATATTAGGTTATAAACATCCAAATAAAGTTTGGCTGCCTTTGTCTGTTCCTCTGGTTTAGTAGTAGAAGGTAACGGATTCCCTTTCCTCTCCGACAGCTACTATATGCTTTCTTATGTTCTTTTTAGCAAGTAGGACTTCTAAACATTGATAGCAGGGATGCAGACGCAACCCGAAATGCTAACACCAAAGTTCGAAGTATAAGAAATCGTGACAATGATTTCTGATTATGAACAAGCTATTTTCTTTCTCTTTCCTTCTAGTGTTGTTTCTATACATTGATTTACTGGTGTGATGCGTGAGAATCTTGCACTGTGTAAGAATTTATTTTTATCCTTGTGATTTCATTATTAATATCTAAATCTCGCATGATGCTTGCCTTGTTTTTCTCTTGATATAACTTTTGGTATGTATTTCTTTTTCTGTATGAAAGTACGTGTTCAGTTGGGATGGGGAAATAATCTGTAACAATAAACTTGGACCCTAAAATACTCTAGAATTGTCAAATATTCTCAAACCATCAGAAAAGCAGAATCATAAAATACAAGTGGTTTTACTTTCATAACAGTGGATAAACATATCAATAATTTAAGCAATGAAATGTTTAATGTTGCAGTCATGAAATATTTGTGTAACCTACTTCTTCATTGTAGGATTTTCTTTTTGACTAAATGCAGCATCCATTTCTATACCTATTTTAAGCACTGAGATTACTTTTTTTTTTTTTTAAAGAATCATAGCACAGTGTGTATAGATTGCAGACTGATAATCCATTTTGATGACTAAAGTACTGCTCTGGCAAAATTTTGGAAACTAAGTGTAAAAGAATTCTGTCTAAAGACAACATAAATATTTAAATTTCGAGGCAGAGTTTTCTGTGAGTTCTGACTCTGGTGTGTCCCAGCATTTACTGAGCTGACTGAGAAGTTTGTCCGTGTCCTGGTAGATCCCAGAGTGCTGCTAGCCAGGAACAGGCATCTTTTCCCTCAGGCCATGGGACACATGCAGTGCTGCAAACCACTTGCTTGAACAGAGGAGACCTGCCTGGTTGGGCAAAACGTCAGCTGTTGCCAGCCTGGTAAACTGTGACCCACTTCAGCTTGTTTCAGTGAGTAACTGTACGCAGGTGCTTGTATGATCGTGTTATTTCTGTCTTATGGAGAGGTAATCCCAGATGTGGGAGGGAAAATCAGAACAGTAACTTTTGGTTAATTTGATGTTTTTATTTGTTGCGCTTCTCATTTTTTTTTTTTTTTAATACCACTGTTCTCCCCTTGCAAATACCTTTGTTTTGCCTGTAAACCAGTCAGGAAAGCTAAGCTGCTGCCTGTTGCTTCAGCTGACCTTTTCCACATCTCAGAATACCATCCTGGACACTGGGCTCCAGGAAGCTTTAAGTAAAAGTTACCAGTCTCCACTCTGTTCCTGAAGTGGGACAGAGAAGCACGATATGAAAGTGAAATTCCATAGTGTTATGGGAAGTGGGTGCAGCCAGGAACTGACCTTGTAGTGTGATAAAGCTCAGCATCACAAGCTGGATTCCCTTTCAAGAAACTTTAGTGCTCAACTACAGAAGTGAAACACCCACATAATGCAAGAACTGAAGAGAAGCAGATCCACAGTGATACTAGTGAAAACAAAAAATCCAAATGAGTCTCCTTGTCCACTTCCAGTCTAAAAGCTGACTTTTAGTTTGTAGTTTCTCTGTCCTATTCAGCTAGATATTGAGCAGAAGAGTTAGTGTAGTCTGTCTGTATGGGGATACGTGGATCTACAGAATCGGAGATGGTCAGCAGAGCCTTTAATTGAGCATTCTGGATCTTCATCTCCAAAACTGTCTCAAGCTTTAAATACTGCTGCACTCTACTATGTGCTGGTTCTAGACTTTTCTGTCTCACACAACTAATGCAACAGATTGCACCCACAGACCGTAGCGTTTTGAAGACAAAATGTTGGTTAGTTTAGTTTCTTTTGTATGAGGTTAGAAAAGAGCATCTTCTCTAGTTTTCTTCTGATGAAATGCTGATACTGTAGACTCCTGTTAATTTCAGCTGTGGTAAATCTCTGCAGCTGAGCAATTTTTTCCCCTTTGTGAAAACCAGAATAAACGACGGATACGGAAAGCAGCAGTGCTGGACCTTAAAATGACCAACAGTGACTGTCTCTTCTCCCTTCAAATTTGATCACAGTGGAGTATGTAAATATTAAGATTTTTGAGCTTTTGGGAATGAAACCAAGATACAAGTCAATAGGTTGCCTTTTTTCCTGGTCCTCTGTATAGCTGAGCAGAAAGTATAATTATTAAAGTACCCAAATTCTTGGGTGGTGTTAACAGCTGCCTCAATTGCTGCTGCAAGTCATGTTTATCTCTGCTGCTGTACTGCTGAAGTCAAGCCTGTTATTACGGGGCGTGGAGTTGGTCTCTAGAGCATTTCCTAAGACCCAAATATATTCTGGTCTTTAGGGTTGATGTTTTTTCAAGGAATGACAGAGAAAAAAACTACAGATGGTTTTATTTTCTAGTCTGTGCCCCTTCTAGTCATACCTGCTGATTTGTTAGCTCCTTACTGTGGCCTCTGTCCTCTCTGCAGAAGTAGTGCAAAGAAAAAAATTGAAGAACAGAGAATGGAGAGGTTTTGACATTTCGCAAAGTGATTTCATGTTGCTTCATTACACTGGAATGAGAATGAAATGAGGGGAGGACAAGAGGATCACTGAGTCCCTTCTGAAGTGGAAAATGTAGAACTAGCTTTTCAGAGTCTGAAAGTTGTGCTTGAAAACAACTCCTAAAAGTTTTCTTAATGTTTTTTATTATTTAGGACTCAAAATAATACATGTAATCTTACTGAGTGGTAATCCAGTCTGTTATTAAAAATAAATCATCTGTATTTATTTTCAGAACTAGTATATACTGTGTACAAAGCAGGTTGTGTTCCAGAATATGCAAACACCGTACAAACTATGTTCATGTTGCTGTAACTGTCTCGCGACATGCAGGGGCAGCAGACTAGTCAGCAAGGATCATTTTGATTTCCAAACAATAACGGCACCGTCTTGTATTTATGAATCCATCAGGAGGAGTTAGCTGTTTGGTAACAGCTACAGCCCAGCAAGCTGGCTGTTTGGTTGCAAATTTACTAAGAAGTGTGAACATCCTGGAGAAAAAAAGGGGCTTTAAAGCAGGCCTTTACTATCTGTTAAACAAGGCGATAAGACTGAAAAAAAGAGAGCAAACTTCGGAGAACTGTTCTATCATTAGATCTGTGAACATGCTAGTATTTGACGGAGTGTAAAACATGACATGTCTGTAATAAAATAAATCAACATCTTAGTAACAGGTCTGCCTTTGAATGTGTTCCTCAAAATAAGAAATCCGTAGTATAAAACTGAAATAGTCTACTGTTTCCTTCATTTTCAGTGTTCTGGCAGCGTTCTGGCAGGGAGAGAGGGATGGGTGGTGTTTGGTTGCAGAGAAATGCAGGAGTTGAGAGGTGGAAAAGTGAGAAAGCTGAGGTGGTTCCTTCCCTTGGGGGCTGGGACTGAGGGGCTGCCTTCATCCCTGTGAATATCATTTTGTTTCTGGCTGGTGCTTGCGTGTGGAGCTGTCAGAATTGCCTTGCAACTATTGGTATTTTTAAGGTGCTGTGCCAAAGTGTGTTAGCAAGAACGCTGTTCTGCGCTAGGCTCTTTCTGTTAAGATAGTTGTCTGTCTAGGCAAAGCAAGCTTTTACTATAAAGAATAAGAAATAGGTGCTCAATACCTCTAAAAGTCTTATTTTAGGATTATGTGCAAATTAGAAATCTGAAGACTCAGAAGTCTGCATCTAAAATATTTTTATTTTATTTATTTAGGTGGCATAACATGGAGAATATTCTAGGCTAAGTTCCCATGAGTTGCTAAACTTCATTATTTGACTTAGTATTGACCAGTATAGATACTGTCCCAAAATTAGACAGCTTTTCAAGTGCGGCTTTCCATCTCCTTTACCTAAAATTAGGTGTATCTGTGTATATACATGTGTGCATACGTACTTTTTTTTTTTTTTTTTTTAATGTACCTCCTGTATAATACTTCCATGCCTGTGTGTTTATGAATGGGGATGCAGTTCTTTATCCTGGAAGCTTCTAGTCATTTGGTCTCTGATGCTGACAAAATGGACACTCGGAGAATGGGTGCTGTGTGCTACTTTGCAATGCGGTGGAGCTAGTGTAAATATTGAAAGCAAACACTGTGCTGTCACTTCCTCACCTGGGCTGCACGTGGGCTGCTCAGTGGTATTGCAACTCTCCTGCTTTTGGGACTCTGACTAGTTTTAACCTCTGTCTGTGTGCCACCCTTATATGCTGTGCAGCCATATGTTGGTAGCTACTGTGGAATCAATCTTCGTGACACATTTACACAATTTCAATATGCCTATAATTTATGCTGGTGAAACTGTGTTCCTTGTCTCTTCCTCATAAAAGATAGTTTTCATAGAATCATAGAATCGTTAAGGTTGGAAAAGACCCTTAAGATCATTGAGTCCAACCGTTAACCTAGCACTGCCAAGTCCACCACTAAACCATGTCCTCAAGCACCACGTCTACCCATCTTTTAAATACCTCCAGGGATGGAGACTCAACCACTTCCCTGGGCAGCCTGTTCCAGTGCCTGACCACCCTTTCGATGAAGAAGTTTTTTCCTAATATCCAACCTAAAATTCCCCTGGCGCAGCTTGAGGCCGTTTCCTCTTGTCCTATTGCTCGTTACTAGGGAGAAGAGACTGACCCCCACCTGGCTACAGCCTCCTTTCAGGTAGTTGTAGAGAGCAATAAGGTCTCCCCTCAGCCTCCTCTTCTCCAGACTAAACAACCCCAGCTCCCTCAGCCACTCCTCATCAGACTTGTTCTCTAGACCCTTCACCAACTTCGTTGCCCTCCTCTGGACACGCTCCAGCACCTCGATGTCCTTCTTGTAGTGAGGGGCCCAAAACTGAACACAGGACTCGAGGTGCGGCCTCACCAGTGCCGAGTACAGGGGCACTATCACCTCCCTGGTCCTTTACTTATCATCACCCTGCTTGCTCTGGATGCTAGTGTCTGAGTTGTTGTAAGCAGTGAGGAAAGGTCAACTGTAAGCAACAGAGCCAAAATCTCGGTAGAGATGCAGAGGTAGGTGTTGCAATCTTTCTTCTCTGAGTGGAATGTCCTATATGCTGGAATTTGTAAAAGATCCAGCTCTCGTTGAAGTAGCAGGACTTGCACCATGTAGACAGTGTCCTTTTCTGATGTCTGTGTTACTACCTGAGTACAGGAACGGGGCTTGTCGGTGAATCTGTCCTTGGCTGACTCTCACAAATTAGCTAGGGAGAAATAATGAAAATGTGTTTAATGTTTAATTTCATAGTCTTCCCTGAATTCTCTATGAATTTAGCAGAGACAGTGGCCTGCATATATGCTTCAAGTTACCAATGTGAATAGGAATTGCCAGGGTCACAAAACCTGATCCCAAAGGACACATCAGACTGTCAAAGGTCCTGGTTCTCAGACTGGTGCCAGAGGCTCACACCTACTTCGTAAGAGTGTGCAGCAATAGGAAGGTGGAGGATGAACGTGATTTCTCTAGGCTTAAAGAAATGTTTAAGCCAGAGTTTAATGAAAAGTAGCAGATGGCTATTTCTTAAGCGTGATGGCAAAGTTTAAGAAGGTTCAAGAATCTGCTGTGGCAGGTACTTCAACAGATCTTGCCAGTTTTGAGCATTCCTTTGGAAGAGTGAAGTAAGTTTTTGTTTATGTAAAGAGATCTTTGGATGAAGTTCACCCAGGCAGGTTCACCTTAATTAGTGGATTATCTACAAGGGACTTTGGTTAAGGTATAAGGGATTGAAGTAACCTCACAGGGAGAACTGAAACTTCTATGGCAACAACACGTCATCTGAATAGCGATTCTCTTCAACAAGAAAATTAGGTGAACAGGAGGTGCAGGAGAGGGTTGAGCGCAATTGTGGTCCCCTGAACAGGCACTGATGACATTTCAAAGGACAAGTAAAAGATGTCGTAGCTTGGGAATTTGCTGGCAGGTTTGGTTTTCCACAGGTTCCTTCTTCTGTACAGAATTTTCCACAGCAAAATGTGTGTTCTGAGCTCATGCAGTGTTTGTCCCATGAGGTTTACTTTGTAAACTAATGATGGTAAAGATGGAAGCTGAATTATGGGGTGTGTGCCTGAGCTTTTGGTCAGTCCTGAAGGTGATTGGAGGCAGGCAGGTAGAGTTGAACGGTGGTTCTGGGAGGCCTTCTTGGGGCTGGTGGATCTGAGGATTGGAGTCCCCAGCAGTGGCATCAGAGCCTCGTGGGGTCTCAATGAGAGGCTGGAGCCAGTAGCTGTATTCAAAATCTGTGAAGGTTCAGAAGAGCTCAGAAACTTACCAGCGTTAGCTATTTGTCGCTGTGGAAGTTCAGGATGGCAATCACAGCTCCATCTTGAATGCCTGTACACTGCTCCACAGGTAAGGCAAGTTGCCATTTGCTGATATTATAAAAGTTGGTCCAGCCAAAAGCCAGAATTAACTGCGGTGTAGATATGTGTAATCAAGCAGCTTTTGAGTTACAAAAAGCCGTGAAGCTACAGTGGTGTCAGCAGATTCAGGTGCTGAACATCGGCCTGAGGTCATGTCTGGGTTCACTGCTCAGTCTTCAGACTTGTGAGTATCCCCCTGAGACAGATTAATGCTGCCTCAATTAGCTCAATAGGCTCACTCCACCTAGTTGCTGTGTAGATGTAAAACCCGAATGGTATGTAATTAGCCTGGGATCATGGTGGTTTCAAAAAGAATTACCCACTCCCCCCAGGTATGCTTCATTCTTCTGTTTTTGGCTTATTTTCTTGTTTTCACATCTTTAAAGTACTTATTGCAAGATAAAAAGCTGTAGAACAAAATTAATCAAGCACAAATATGTGTTAATGGCTTATTGCTTTTAAAAATGGTCATTATGGTCATTATTCACAAATGTTATATGTAGGAGTGCTGATGAACCAAAGGACTACTTTACAGTAACTCTAAATACTTTCAAATTCCACTAACCAAATGAGGGAAAGTATAAAAATTCCAGTTCACTTTGCACAGGTAATTTGAACATAGTCAAGATCTGAAAACTTTGTTATTGGTTATCTAGTAAGGGGAAGCAGCTAGTACTGCAGCATTTCACTGATGACTATGTACTAGTTCATGCTATTTGCTTTTTTCTTCTTTTCACTGTTTCATTCCTGTATTCTACTTGCAGTGTGAAAACAGTGGCTATGAAAGCATATGGTTATCAGACTGATTGTAACCTGAGTGAGACTGGATTCCTAGAGAGTAGGAGGTGTGACCGCTGTTGTTAGAGCAGATGGAGATCAAACAACATGGGAAAGATTTTAGGTAAAAATTAAAGAAGTGTCTAAATGGCACATTATTTCTTTTTACATAGGCTTCAATGGTACAACTCAGTTGGTTCATGGTAATATGATAATAATGCATTCATTTAGAAAACTGAAAAATAAATTTTGGTGTATTGTGCTATTAGATTAATCTTTCGCCTTAAATAACTATACTTAACAGGAATATTACTGAATATCAGGTGTTCTCAAAGCCTCCGTTGAGAAGACTACAAAGGTCTTAACTCTAACTCTCTATCCTCATAGGAGGAAATGGCAGCAGGTGTTGGCAGAAGATACTCAGAAGTAGGTGCTGGGTAAAGGCCTGTTGTTTTATGCAACTGAGTGAAGATAAGATACAACAAAACTGTTTTGTTGTATGTGTCTGTGTCCACTTACGCTGTGTTTTGTTTATAGGGTATTACGGAGAGCTGAGTAAGTTGGAGCAGAGGGATTTTATTCTGTTCCTGCAGTCCCTGGACTGCCTTGAGAAGCAGAGGAGAAAAGTTGAGCATTGCCATTACTATTGGCACAAACACTTTAACCCCCAACCATAGGTAACCCATATGGGACATTCTGCTGAAGCTGCTAGCATCTTCATTTAATTATATCATAAGTGTCACCTGTGTTTCTTGTGTGCCTTAAAGTAGTTTACATTAGGCTATTAAAGTTAATTAACTTGCTTTAGTGTATATTTATACAACCTGTTTAAATTAGAAGCTTTCTGACTTAAAGGTACTGCTCTCAAGCAGAAAGTTCACATTTTCAATACAGGGTTTGGCTGATTTTTCTGTTCCATAATTTTCTCAGTCTACTTGTGCATCACCTAATCGCTTGTTAGAGAGACAAAATCATCATTTTCCTTTTGAGTGTCAATGGGAAACACCAACATCTATTTAATGTATGAGAATATACTGAAATGGAGGGAAGGGCCTTTGGCAGGTTGCTTCATTAGGCCTTAATATGTTATTTGGCTACTTCCACAACCTCTAAGTGTATTATTCTGTGACGTTAGTAGTCTATAGTTGTGGTGTCAAAATGCATGACACTTCCACATTTCGGATGTATTACAGTGGCAATAAAAGACCTGTCAGAGAGTTGGAAGTTGGCACAATTCCTACAACTACTGCTCTTAAAAACGTTGTCTTTCTGGAATAAATGCTGAATGCTATTAAATGTTGTTGATACTTTAACACCATTATGGGGAACGATACGAAGAGAGCTTGCAATGGTGGTGTTACTTGGCATCAGAATGACAGGACTGGATAAAAATACGGTTATTGACAGTGAAGTCCAAAGGCAGAACTGGCTCTAGGGATAGGCAAGGTTGTTGTCCAAAATGGACATGCTGGCAAAATGGCCATGGTTTTGCTGCCTGTGTTGCTTAGGAGGAGGCCTTGGTCAGTTGGCTTGCTGCTGCTACCATTGATGGCAAGGCTGAGCTGGGGGATGCACTTTGTTTCTGCGAGGAAATGCAGTTGTTACCCAGGGAGTTGCTCATTCTCAGCTCTGCAGAGAAAGTAGCGATCTTCATGTGGGACCAATAGAGAGAAGAAGGGGTTCAGATTCACTTTGTTTTCAAATTAGGATATCATTTCAGCAAGACCAGTAATAAAGCCATGATATTAATCTGTAATTCTTTGACCTATTTATATAACAGCTCGCTGCCTTTGGTATGGCAAGCCTGTACAATTGGCTTTCAGTTAGTTTAGTTTTCAGGAAAATAAATTGAGAAATGTAATTTTTCCTATTTTGAGTGGAGGGTGCTATAACAACAAAAGCATCTTTACCTGGAAGCAACCAACAAGTAGAATAATAATAATCAGAGTAGAATATTGCCTGGGAGAATTCCCGTTTTTTCAAAAGCCTATTTTATTTTTAAAAAATATTCTGGCTTAAGACTTTCAGGTAGATCCAATTTTTGTGTTGTAGCAAGACTGAAAACTCTGAGGAACAAGGATCTTGTCTACCTTTACCTTATGCAGGTTTGGTAACATCAACACTGCTTCACACACACATTTTGTCAGCGAACGGGGTGCCTGATGTGGTCCATTCAGGCTGGTCCATTGGTCCGACGCTCAAGCGAGCTGGTACCGGTAGAGCCTGGTTTGGTCTAGCACCTTCAGTTCGGCATTTCCACTGACATGAACATGCTTCGTTTCTTCTGGGGCGGTGTTGCACCAAAGAATCAGATGCACAGTTTTGGTTATTAACGTCTTACTCGCTGTCCATACCAAATTAAGAGACTGCATGAAAACACCTGTAATTTAGTTATCTATCCATAAGCATGCCATTCTAGCCAAAGGAGATAAAATCCCTGCAGTGACAGAGCCTAAATAGTGATTTAGCTGACCAGCCATAGGTGTCTGTTGCAGGAGACCCCAGTTGCTCCCTAGGATTCACTGACAGGAGCAACTAGATCTCTGCTGAGTAGAAAGCGATGCAGATGCTTACGTTTCGGTATCTCTACCTGGAGCTGAATCATACCTACAGTCTGGTACAGGGAGTAGATGATTTATAAGGGAGGAATATTTTTACTCTGCTCAAACTTTTAAAGTATTCATTTTAAATGAAATCAGTATTTGTTCTGCTCATCCACTCGTGCTTTTTAACAGACTGCCTTTTACTGAGCAGTCTGAGATAAATGTGATAGTGGGGAAGAAAAGGCTTTTGTTAAAACTTTAAAAGGAAACAAAAAAAATCCCAAACAAAACTGGGAATGCAAACAGTCAGCCAAGACGGTCATGGTCACAACCAAGGGCTAGCTGGAGTGTCCAGCTGACACTGGCTGCCCACGTTCTGACAAGTGAAGAGAAAGCCAGCCTCTATGTTGAACATGAAAGGCAAAAATTACGAAGCTGATGGACTCACTTGATCAACCCATTCTAAGCACCATGTGTTTATAAGTTCCTGTGCTAAAATGTGTGTCAAAGCATGGAGAAAGAAGGCTTTTTCCCCAACACTTGGGGTTCATTTTCACTGATAATTTTGGTGCTCTTGGTCTCTCCTCTGGCTCTATGAGTGCCTGTTGCCTTTTCAGAGGGATGGTGTCCACATTGAGTCCTCCATTTTGATTTTGTGTGGCGGTTTTAACCAATACCTTGTAAAAGTGATTGATAATCAGGCCCCGTATGTTTGTGCCTTCTTTGCTTAAGAATGGATCAGCTTCTGTTTTTTAATAGCAAAAGTAGATTTATTGTCTTCTGTCCTATGCACAAAGCACAGGCTCTTAGGCTTTAGTGTGAAGTTAACTCTCAAATTCCTCGACAGATATAGTCCTTAATGTTCAAAGAAGCTTTGGCCAAGAGTCCAAACTGCTGATGTGTGCTTTATCCAAATAGAACTAAAACCTTTGAATCTTTTCTTTAATCATCTTATTCTTTGATCAGTGGCACAAGTAGTTGTGGAAATTTGTTTGTGTCCAGGTGTTCTGTGCTTAGATTATGAGGCAACAAGGGATGTTGACAGGTTTGGTTAAGCATTTAAAGCTTGGAGTGAGCATCAAAACCAAACCCTTGAGGGTCTGTCTTCCTGCCTAAACATCTGCAATGTGCGATTTCTGTTGTCGTCTAGAGTACAATGAAGAGCAAGGCAAAATGGATACTTAGCATTTGAGGTATGCAAAGATGATTTATTTCATGTGGATCACAGTGTAAGATTTTTGAGAAGGATGACATGTAGTTGTCTGATGCAAAACCCTCTGCTGCCTTAAATTTTCGTAGCTTCATTGATGTTGATGGAAGGAGGACAACATAGATCTACTGAGGGTTTGCCTGGATTTGGTTTGTAAATTTGCCAGAGATATTAGGGAGACATTGTGCAAAAGATGGCTCTGTTGTATGTGGCCTCTGCGCATTTTTACTTAAGTCTGCAATTAAGTCTGTGCATATTGGGATCCAGCTGCCCTGCTGGCAGGACTGAACATTTGTTTGGAGGGTGTCACTGTTCTTATGGGGGTTGTGGGTGCTGGTGGGGTAGTGGAAACCAACCCATGAGAGAGACCACTGTGTGCCCAGGTCTTGCCCCCATATGGAGTGTGCTTTTTTGAGCAGGTCCTGGAAACAACTGAAGCCCTTCTTAAGTTGAGCAGTATGTGTAGATGGTTTCATGAATGAAAGCATGGGCTGAAAGGGACTTACGGGTGGACAAACTGAAATGATAGGGTCTGAACTAAACAGAAAGACATAGAAACCCCCTGTATACTCCCTATATATATATTAATACTGCTGTTTGAAAGGGAGAAAGAGAGGGAGGAGACCAGACTACATGCAGGTTACACAAAGCACTTGGACCTTTGAGTTCTGAGCCCTGTGTGGGATCCCCATCAGTCTGAGACTTAACAGCTTGGGGGATTAGTCCTGTGTCTCTGTTTTGGTGGCAAAGGGCAGGTTTATCTAAGGAGGTTTGAGTGCCTTCCAGACAATGTTATAGATATTTCTTCTGTCTCTTGATGAATATACAAAGATAATAATTCTTTTTGTAATTCTGAAGTTTGTTATGACAGCTGTGGCTTCTGTCACTCCAAATCTGTGTCACAAGACAGTTTCTTAGCTGTAAGGGCTCCTGTTAGGATTCTTAGGACCTGCCTTCCAGCTCTGGAAGAGAGACATCGCCGCACCTGTATGTCACTCAGTTCTTGGCTTCACTTTCGGGTCATGTTATCCTGTCCTCACCAAACAGAGGAGGTGCTTTCAGAGTGGACCTTTCCTGTTTCCAAGATCAACCTGATCTTCCTTGCAGATACTGTAAGGGCTGTTCAGTGTTGGCAGAGGCATGCTCTTCGCACCTTCCCAGACTGACTGTGACAGCTTTTCTGTTGAAGAGCTGGTCCTTCAAGAATACCGTCTGCATTAAAGCTCAGGGCACTCTGGAGCATGATTGCACTTTTCCATGGATTCAATTTTACATCAGCTGACATAGTGGTGCAAGATCCCTTCTTTTCTCTTGAGGGATTTGAATTTTGGAAGTGTAATAATCCATGTTCAATGTACTTGATTTTGGTATGTCTCATGGGCTTGCCAAACATTTTGGCAGATTGTCTTGGGAACTTTTCTCCTGGATCAGAATTAGGAAAGGGGTCTTTCTGATGATTATCATCTTTACCAGGAGACAGATTTCTGTTTCTCTTCCCGCATACCATGGGGATTAAGGTCTCTCTGTGTCCGTCTTCAGTCCCTTCCTGATGTTGTGCCCGACTTGTTTGTTTTCTGAGTCGCAAAATTCAGCTGCCTCTGCTTTTCTCCAAGCCTCCTCCTGTGGAACCAGGGGCTTGGACATGCTTTGTCAGATAGGCCATGTGTGGAAAGCAGTCCTACTTGCCCAGGACCAAGCCTTTCAGATGGCCTTCCTGTGTGAGTAACTAAGAAACCAAAAAGTTCATCAGTCTCCTTTCAGCAGCTATTCAATGAGATAGTAGCCATGTCCAAGTTTGTGTAGAACTAGCTAAGCTGGAGTAACTTCTGGTAACGAGAGTATGCTTCACAGGAGGTCAGGGTGTATCAGTGACTTTATTAACAAATGACAGTCATTCCTGATACGTATAAAGCAGCCCTTTCTCATAATCCTAGCCATTTGTAATTGAAACTAGTTCCAGCCACCCCGTAAGTACTGTGCTAATGTACTGAGGAGTGTTGTCCCACTTGAGTAAGTTGTCTTAGTCACTGTTTCTCAAAAAGGTTTTGAGATTTATATCCCAATATGAGAATCTGAATGTGTCATGCTTGAAGTCACCTGTAGAGAAAAGGTGCACACAAACAAGAAGGCAAGGGACAGTAAACAGTGGAAATTAGTTAAAGTTGATTGAGTGTATGTTCAAGGCTTATTCTCTGTGGGTGATAGTCCTGATAGCCCCCTGATGAGAGAGTGTCAAGGAGAAAAATGACACATTGCTTTTGCTATATTTGTAGAGCAAAAGGAAGGGCCTGATATATACCTTCACACATTATAGATACTGTAAAGACAAGCTTCTTCCACAAGTGTCTGCAGTATCTGGATCCTCTGTATGGCCAGGTACATAGAGAATGCATCCTCAGCTACACATTGTGGTGAGTACCTTCTTTTATTTTTCCCCTGCTTTAATTGGCTGTGTTAAAGGCTTGCAAACTGCAGTTGCTGAGCTTTTTAGTTACATACTCGATGTGCTTATTCGGAACTGAGACAATCTTCGCTTCAGTCTGTAGATCAGATGTGTATCTTACTGAAATGTAGTTACACTGCGTATATATGCTACTTGTACAGAAAATGAACGCGGGCATGAGTACAGCTTTAGCAAATAATCTTTGGAAATAAAATGCCCGAAGCATGATCCTGTTGTGAGGATTTGCGCTGTGTTGTGGTGCTCTGTCTAAAGCTGTTACGACAGAATATCAAAAAAGGCAAACTCGGAATAAAGAACCAGTTTTTTAGAATGTAAAGAATGCCATGAAAATTGAATTGACTTGTTGCATAGCATCATTGTAGACATGAAATAGGTACAGTGTTGTTTCCTAGACATTTTTAAAAAATGTGTGTTTTCATGAAGATGCACTTTACCAAAATGCCTTTCTTCAGGTCTCCTTGATAGAGAAATTGCTATGGCTGTTTCAGACTCCATTTTTTAACGTACCTGTTCTTTGCAGTTGGTTTTGAAGGGGAGACCTTGTTGTGTCTTAATCAGTTTTCCATAGCAATACTGCAGGCTATTACAGTCAAGGTACTTAACTGCTTTTCTGCCCTCTCTTGTACTGTGTCACCCTGTTGTGGTTTAACCCGGCAGGCAGCTAAACACCACACAGCCGTTGGCCCACTCCCCCACAGTGGGATGTGGAGGAGAGAATCAGGGGAAAAAAAAGGGAAAACTCGTGCGTTAAGATAAAGACAATTTAATAGGACAGAAAAGAAAGGGAAAATAATAATGATGATAAAAGACTATACAAAGCACGTGATGGACAGTGCAGTTGCTCACCACCCACTCACCGTTGCCCAGCCAGTTCCTGAGCAGCACACCCCTGGCCAGTTTTTCCCCTAGTTTATATACTGAGCACGATGTCATATGGTATGGAATATCCCTTTGGTCAGTTGGGGTCAGCTGTCCTGGCCGTGTCCCTTCCCAGCTTCTTGTGCACCCCCCAGCCTACTGGCTGGTGGGGCGTGTGAGAGTGGAGAAGGCCTTGACTCTCTGTAAGCACTGCTCAGCAGTAACTAAATTATCAGTGTGCTATCAACATTATTCTCATCCTAAATCCAAAACCCAGCACTATACCGGCTACTAGGAAGAAAATTAACTCTGTCCCAGCAGAAACCAGAACACACCCTAATAGCTATTTTTCTGTACACCGTGTGGGGGAAAAAGGTGGAATTCAGATGAGATTTCTATTATAACCCTCATCTAGATTGAGCCTTCTGGTTTATGGTAAGCAGTAAGAAGTTGTGCTGAATTTGAGATGCATATTTGCCGTTAGTACTTGTGAATTAGCAGAGAAGTAACCCAACAGTTACTGTGAGTTATGTAGAGCACTGTTTATATAGACCTGGCTAAACAATGTGTGTATTTATGAGCATGATTTATAAATAAGGTGAGGTGACCAAAGAGAAGCAATCTGCATCAACACTTGTTATGTGTGGCTTTTATTTCGCATTCTGTAACCTCTCTTGCTTCAGCTTCAGGTAGCTGGAGGGTGGTGGTTGTGGCCAAGCACGGTAGTGCTCCCGCAGAGCAGCGCTGCGGTTCTGTGTGGTTGAGAGCGATGCTAAAGCAAAGGAGATAGTAGCGCTCTTTGCGCAACGGGCTCTCAGTGATGGGTTTGAGATGCACATGTTCTCCTCTCATCAAAGATCAAGTGCTGATAATGCCCGTCCTCTGCCCATCAGTTTGGGAGCGGTAGTAGACAGGGCAGGGCTTGGGGATGGAGGGGGAGATGGCAATCCCAGGGTTGGGTTTTCTTCCCCAGTTCCTTGTGGGACATATTGTAGTATGGGATGGCAAGCTATCTTTCAGTTGGCTAATTCTGAAATGAAAAAGTATTTTTGAATGCTACATGAGGGTGTGGTTTTTTTAGGTAAAGCAGTTATTAGCATCCTCGTATTCTTCTAATCACTTGTAATTGTGCAATAGAGTACCTCTGGTTACAGGCTCATCATTACACCTTTACACTTTAAATAGTGTGACTTGAATATTCTCTTACTTACTTTGTTTGGTCTCCTAAAGAAAAATGAATTACCTTTTACAATGATTAGTTTGCTAAAAATAAATTACTTGAGTTGGCTTTCCTTACTGTAGTTACTGTATGGTACAAGGGACAGAAGTGAAAGTTGAATGCTTTCATTACCTCAAATTCAGGGTCATTTCACAAGTCACAGCTAAGAAATGTTAATACATGCTAAGAATGCATTTATTAATGGGACCAATGCAGATACAGGGACAAAGCTGTCTCATGTTCCACAACCATAAGGCATGTTAATCTCTTTAGTTGATGGATTCTTAAATGAGCAGATTGAGTGAATAATTGTGTTGCTCTCTTAATCCTTAGTTTGAAATATGAATGAGAAATGCTTTGATATTTATATTTGCATAAGATATAATGTCTTCTAATTGATTTCTTTAATACTTTTGTACTGACATAATTGTTTAGTATGCTTGTTCTCTATGCTTTGGAAAGAAATTATAGAAACAGAGGCTTACAGTTCTGCTGTTTCTCACACAACTTTCAGCTGCCTAATGTGAGATAAAGACAATAACTCCTAAGGTGGGGAGGCAAACGATACTTAAGTGAAATTGTATTATTTCCATTTTTGCTAGCTGTCACGTTTCTTGTGTGAAAGCCCGCAGCTATTCCCTGACATTGTTGCTGGGGAGGAAGATGCACAGAGATGTCATGCTTGCCTTTCCGATTGCCCTCTTACACTTTTATTCATGCAGTCCTCTTACATTTTTTATGTTATAAAATTCTTAAAATGGGATGCCTGTTGGTTTTCGCTACGGTAAGCAAGAACAGAGTGGAAACTGCAGACTGGACAGTGAACTGCAGGTTTGATAGTAGCTTCCATGTTTTTCTTTAGTCTCATTGAAGCTAGATATTGTAAGATACGATGTCAACAAAATCTTTTCCTGTTTTGTTTTGGGTTTTTTCTGTTTGTTTGTTTCAAAGAGACCTTGTCAGTGTCTGATTTTCTGTAATTAAAGAGAGTCTTGTAAAATTTGTAATGTAAAGATAGCCAGTGATCACATGGGTAGGATGAGACTTCTCACTATATTCCCAAAATGTAAAGGTTGGTACTCCTGCTCAGTAGTGGATTATGCCGAATTTTATGTTCACACATACAGGATTTAGCAAGCGAGAACATCGGTTTCCCAAATATACTGTGCACGGATCTACAACAATGACATTGGAAGTTTCTTCTTAAGGCTTTGTACAAGAGTTTTTCTTAAAAATTGTTTGTGCTGGGAGGGTTAGGAGCTTCAAGCAGGCTGTGGCTTTTGTCATGTTTCATGTTGGTCTCAAGGCAACCTACTGTATAAGTTAATGCAGTCGCCATGTAATCAGCCCTGTTGCTGCTCTCTTGCTCTGCTGCACCTGGCACTTTTAGCTTTATTTTCTTTTGTCTGTTTTTGGCAGTGTTTTCAATATTTGTTTCTAATTCACTTTTTTATTCGTATACTGTAGCTGCTGAGCTATTTAGCATCAGTTTTCAAAATGCTTAACTTAAATTGCAAAACTTTTACAGTTTTCTGAAAAAATGAATTCAGGCTATCTTACTCGGCTCCAGTGCTTCTTGTAGTTCATTGTTTTCACAATATAAAAGACTGTGCTCCTGTGCGAGAGTTGTAAGGTTGGGTTTGTCTTGTTTTTAGTTTTCCAGCTTCTATGTTTTAGTCTCAGAACAGCTCTTAAGTCCTTTATACTTGCTGTAACACTGTAGATTTTGTAGACCTGGAGCTATAGAAGTGGGGAAAAAATGAAACACATTATGGGAAAAGGGACTTCGTGCACGTATTACAGTCTCTTCTCCTATTATTGCCTGGATAGACTGATACCAGTTGCTGTCAAGTCTTTCCTCTGTGTATTGCAGTTTTATTAGATTCTTCCTCAGAATCTGTCCCATATCAAAATTAATCTACTTCCATTTTTGGTTTTCCTTTAGATATGGATGGGAATGAACAGTAAAATCCAGCATAATGCCGATTATACTTATGCCATTGCACTAATATGATTTCTTCATACTTCATAAGGGCAGGCTTTTGATATTTTTATTACAGTGGATTTATAAGTTCATAATACCATAAGCTATTCCAGTTTCTTCTGTATCCTCTAGGACACCAAATGTTGAAGATCCATTTTTTTCTTTTCCTGGAGTTGCTGCCATCTTAGTACCCCGCAGCTTTGTAAATTTGAGGAGTAAGCCTGGCTTTGCTCTGCCTATTAAGCTGTGGTACATCAGCATAGGTTAATGTCTTCCTGGTAATTCATCTCCTATTGCTCTGTGAGAAATCTAAGGATTTTCTTCCGTGGGGCTGTAGGTGATTTTATTTTTTTTTTTCCTTCAGTCAGCCAGATACAAAGATGTGCTATAGAGTTTTGTTTTGTTTTCCTTTTTTATTATTTGTAATTGTTGGTGCCTATTAGCACAATTTCTCTTGGTTATTTATGTCCTCTGAGAAGAAAATAAGACATGCTGTATTCTGAAACTGGATGTGGGTGTCTATGCAGGCATCACATTGTCTTTGGAAAATAAATATACAGTTGATATCATGGTCTTCTGTGCAGTGGGGGTGAAATACCAAGAAGCATTTAAGTTGCTTTCTACTGAGTTAGTGATGGGGGTATTTATTCGTTGCAGGGGCAGCCTCGTGCTGCCTGCGTGCTCCCCCAGTTTGTCAGAGGGGAGCTGTGGCACTGGAGCGCCAGGATCGATTTGCAGCTTTCGATACCTTCAGTGCCTCCTGCCCGCACGCTGTGCACTGAACTTTGTCACAGTAGGGCTGTGACAGCCGATCGATTAACGTGCATGTGGTGATGCCAGGGAAACAGACAAAGCCTTGCTTAATTGAAATACTTATTTTATTAACTGGTTGAAATACCTGAAGTTAGTAAAGCAGTAAAGCTCAAGAAAAAGCTGTATCGAACAATACCAAATAATAACACTTCCTATGACCTATTCCAGTTGCCTACTCTCTGCTGCCCACATGGTAGCTGCCCAGAGGGGGACTTGCCCCTGCTTCTCCATCCCGATGGGTGGCTGACAGAGGCTCCCTGCGTCGGCTCCGATCACTGATCAGGATGGGGTTGTGCTGACCACCGTCCAGGTCAGCAACCAATGGAGAGATGTGTCCCAGGTCCAACAAAGAGGAAGAGGCCCTGCTGGCTGTGCTTCTGCACAGTTGTCGGCCCTGCTGGCTGATGTTCCTCCAGGTCTTTGGAGGATCTTCCCCCTCTCCGCTGCCAAAATAGCTCTGCCATGCCAGGTGATGTCACCTGTCTCTTGGCCGGAGTGTTACATGAGTCTCTGAATCTAATACTACTTTGAATGATTTAATCTCATATCCCATTTTCTATTCTTATTGGTTACTCCCTCATTTTCCTTTGGGGTACTGGTCATTCAGGTTCTTTCTTCATGTTACTTTTGGGATGTTGGCATCAGTAATCTCCAGGCAAACATTTACTCCCCTTCCATCAGTCATGCTCAAAGTCCATCTTAGTTCCCCCTTCCTTATAGCCAAGAGCTATAAAGACTGCTATATATAATTTGTCTCTGGCAAGGTCATAGTGTCAAAGGAGGTCTGTGTGGATGCATCCACAGTTATTTGAGTGTTCAGGGATTTTTTTTTTGAAAGGCTTAGTGGGGTGATGTGGGATACTACATTTCCAGCAGGCTGAGTGAAGGGAGAGGAAGGGGCAAGTATCAGAAATGGCGTTGCAAGGTTTTTAAGATTTATTTCTGTGTAGTGTAAAAGCCTTCCAGCTTTTCAGGTCTGTCCAGACAGGACCAGACTACCACAGGTTCCTCTGATTAGATTTACAGACTCATTAAGTAGGCTGTGCAGACTCAGGTCTGCTGCAACTAGTATAATTTAATTTCATTAGTAAAGCGACTACATACTTTTCAACGTCATGGGCAATGGTGTTGTAGCATGTTGGAACTACAATAGATTTTTTTATTGTTCTGTTTTCATTAGTAGTACATTTTCCACTTTTTGCTCTTGAAGAGATTAGCCACTCTTATTTTAGCATTTTCCAGCATGTCTCAGGCTCTAGGCTTACCCTTTGGGCTTAATTATGAATGCACGTCATGTTTGCAATTACATTAAACGTAAGCAACAAAATGTTACATGAGTTAAGCTGGACAATAGCCAACTTCCTTTCAGAGAACAGCAAAGTCAAGGAGATCAGGGCTGAAAATTAAGCTAGATATTTTCTTATTAAAACTGGGGGCTATACTTCTGTATTTTGGACTTTTAAAAAAATCTGTAACACTAGTTTACAAGAATTAAGATTAAAAAACAATTGACGTTAAGCAGTATTTAATTATAACTTCTAAATATAACCAGGTAACATAGTTCAGAATAGAAGACAGGATTTATTTGTTCGCATTGTAATATTCTGTTTAAATACTCTAAGGTGAAGAGTAATTTATCAGAAAACCCATGCCTTTTAATGAATTTCTGTATTATCAGTTGATTTTGAACTATCTTTTTAAATGAGCATGATCTGCTTGAATTAGGAAAAAAGAGCATTACTGATCTTTTGTCACTGATGCTTAGTGAAGTCAAACACCATGCATGTTCTTAATAGTTCCCAAAGGGATTGTCCTAGGAAGATGAATGTATGCTTTGTATAAAGAAAAGAAAAAGAAAAAAAATATCCAAGACTTGCAGGATGATTTTGATCTATTTGGAGATCTGTATGCATTTCCTCTTTTGTGACTCCAGAAAGTGCTGGAGGTTAAGCAGGCGGTGCTCCGGTGGAGGTAAAGCTGCAAGTCTGTTTTTGTGGAACCCTACGTTGCATCTGTAGTCAGGGGAGCCACAGAAACAAGGTGTTCTGCATCTTGCAGGAAGAAGATTAATTATCTTGATTGAAAACTTCATACAAAAAGCCAGGAGGGTTTTAAATTACCATCTTCCTAAGAAGTTGGTAAAGGAGGCAAATACATACAGACTGCAACTTGGTGCATCTAGAAAAATTGCAGTGAAGGTCCATGTAATATGGAGAATATTTTTTTCAGTTCCTCTTTCGATAATGGTAGCTGTCTAGATGACAAGCAAAAGGTGTGATGAGAGGTTGCATACAACTGGTAGAATCGTTTGAACTGAATTAGAGTCACTTTATGAAGGACAGAGAGAATAACAAGTCAGGTAGCACTCTGTTTTTTAAAGACTTCATTACCTTTCTTGGAGTTACTGAGAATGTAACCATGGGTTTTTGAATGTATGTGGATCGATATGCTGCCGCAGGGATCTGTTAGCAACCATCAAATGATCCTGCAGAAAAGAAGAGTTACTTTAAGTACCTCTGTAATTCACAGTTAATAAAATGGTGGTGTTATGGGGGAACTTCAATTTAAGAGACATTTAGTGGAAGATCTGTGCAGCTGGACATAAAACAAGCTATTGTTGCTAGAAAATAGAGGATAATTTGCTAAAGCAAAAAGGTATTGCATTGAATAGATAAGTCAATTCCGGGTTTCATTTTGATGGATAAATATGAACTAACCACTGGACTGGAAGCTGATAGTTGCCTAGGGACCAGTAATCCTGACCTGGTTATATTTAGTATAGGCAAACAGAGGACAAGTCCAATCACAAGCTTATATCAAAAGGGCTAATTTCACAGAACTGAGGGACACTGTATTTGAAACTGTCTAGGAGGAATATATAGACAGAAAATGGGGAGTTCCTTTGGAAAGAGTAAGGGAAAGGCACCAAGGAAAATATCTATAGCTAGGAAATGGAGGGAAACAGTGAGGTTTTTATTCTAAAATACATTCAGATCAAGAGAAGTTAGTACAATGTTACAGGCTCGTGACTAGAAAGAGCTGGAAAAATCTTAATGTTGATTTAGGGGGAAAAAAGGCAAGAATGATAATAACTTTCTTTCTGCATTTTGAAGTGTGTATCACAGGATGTACCAATGAGATTGCAGAAATCTTTCATCTTTTCAGATCTTTTAGTAACAAAGGAGAGTGGTGATAAATAACTGACTTAGGGAATGAGAACTGCTGTTACACCTGCACCATTGCTGGAACAAGAGATTGAGCAAACCTACAGAAAATTGCAGTTGGTTATTGGACTGGTGAAAAGGTATTTAATAACTCAAAAGGTTGTATCTTAGTATCTTAACCTGTCCTTAAAAACTTCGCTGCTTCTTGGGGAAAAAATTGCAAAGGCAACACTGTTTGCTGAAGGCTTTTATGGGACTCACAGGACCCTGATCTTGAAGGTCTATAGCTATACTAGGGATAAAAAAAATTATATTAGCATAAAAAGAAATCACTGTTAGTATTTTGTGGAATCAACACAGCTTGACCAACTATGAACAAATGTTGAGTTTTTACTCCATCGAACTAAATCCTGAAAGGACTAAATTCACCAAGAAAGCAACTTAGAATAACTGCACTGTAGCTCTGCAGGTACCTTCCAAACATAATGCGTTTTGGAATCATGAATGTGTTACACCCCCAGCAACTGGGTTCTGCAGGTAGGCTGGAATCATAGGTAGAGCATGTCTTATTCTCATACAGATATTTCATGTCCTATTCTGCAATGTTTGGAATCTTTGTTTTGGCTGGGTAATGCAGACCCATCCTTAAAATCACAGTAGCTCAAGGTGCTGGTCCCTTCACCAGAAGAGATAAAAAAATGCTAAGGATCTCCTTATAACGTGGTAGTGACAGCTCCAATGAGGGTATTAAATTTAGGATGCCCAGTATGGTGGGATGGTTACAAACTAAATTACAATGTGAGTTGGAAAAATAGAGGACAACTTTACTGCAGTTTTGCAAACAATTTAATCGGCTGTTACAAGGAAGTATTGGGGGGATTACTTGCGACTAATCCATCTTAGCACCCGTTATTTGTGCTATTTTGAATGATCTGGTTTTTGTTCAAATAAAATAATGTCAGATCTGTTTGCATGTAATTAATTACCAATGCTAATTTTTCTTATCCTTTCCAGCCTTCAAAATTAATGCGGGGAAGAATGCATATATTCTTCATGTGAAGTTTTTATCAAACTTGCTCAGATCAAAAAAAGCCGTAAGAGATCTGTGTCACTGATCATTGTTTCCAAGTGGTCCGGTAAACAGACACAGGGCTTGATTCACCTCATGCTTATTTAAATCTTGCTTGTCTGCAATAGTATCAGTGCACTGTAAGCCTTGTTATGTTCTTATGACTAGGTTTTTCATAGTATGATGATGCAATGGTAGTACAATATAGCAGTGATACAAGTTCTACTACACTAAACTCATCAACAAGATTAAAAGTTTCTCTGGCCCAAGCTGGGAAAAAGCCTCCCTTCCCCTTTCCTTTTGCAACAGGAGAGAAAAATCTTCTCTCCTATATACCTTTTCTTTTTCTCTGGGTACATTATCTAAGGATGGAAGCTTATCAATGTACTTTTATTTTTGAGGGACAACATTTTTAAAGGTTATCTGAAAAGTATGATGTGTACATAGTGATGACTTGGTTCTTACACAGTTTTATAGAAGTAACGATATTTGTGAACAGAAAGGCTTAATTCTGCAATAGGGGGTAGGAGTTCATACTTTCTTTTTAGCTTCTTACAGGAAAAACTTAATCTTAAGTCATGGTGTTGGCTAATTAATACAAATCATGGCAGTTAAAAGATAACACACAGGCTTATTTTATTGCTTTGGGGCACACATCTTCATTCATTACTTTTTTTTTTGGAAAATAAAATAAAAAAATACTGGCTGGACACTGGCTTGTAGAATTCCTAATCTCAAAAGCTAATGTAAACTGCTGTTCTATGAATGCTTTCTTTGAACTGTGACAAGAAATTCAGAATAAACCCTTCTTTATTCAGTGCCGACAGGTCATGTGTTTCCTTCCAACAGGAACAAGTAGGAGTGGCAAAAAGGTGGAGGGGGGTATCCAAAAGAACTGCAGTTTTGCCTTGGTTTGATAACCTTTCAAGATGGCTGTGAACACTTTTGAGTTTTCTGCAGGATCATTGCGGTTGGACTCAATCTTAAAGGTCTTTTCCAACCTAAATGATTCTATGACTCCCTTCTATATAAAATTTCAGGTTTGGTTTCTGATTTTTTTTTTTTCCATTAGAGCAGTAATGTAGATTTAGATGAATACTGTTAGTTCGTGATCATAAAGAAATGATCTCTAGGTTACAGGGAAACGGCTTCCAACTTCCTTGGCATCACTGTCTTTGCAGCCTTTGTGGACTATCTGTCGTGGTCATGGAGATACATTTAGATGAGTTGTCCTGTTGGACACGAGCAGTTCGTAGCTTTTTATAGTTGAGTATGAGAATACTAATGAACATTTATCTAATCCCCACCACTTGTTACCATTTAGTTATTGCAACATCTGTTTGCTAGCCTCTTTGCGTTAGTTAAGCTTCACAGAGTTCAGGGAGAAATATTTAATTATTTACATCAAGTACATTTTACTGATTTATGAACAAGAGATACACGCGGAAATGTCTGCCAAGCACACTGTAGAGATAAGTATTTCTCCTCACAGTCCGGCATGTGCTTTGGTTCTAGGTCAGTCTCGAGCCTCGGGCAGGGGGTGGGACAGATGCTCTAGTGCCACTTCAGATGGCAGGCAGCATCTTTATTAATTCATGTATATTTAACCACACACCTGGTGTGCATACATCTAAATCTCAATTAGGGAGCATGTCAGGAAAAGATGATCTGATTCTGCTGTCTTACTGTTATTCCAGAGCTCAGATCCACTAATCCTCCTGATTTTATTTCTTCTTCCTGCAGTTTGTCCTTTGATGGTACCACATGTCTGTTGGCCTTCTGACAAGTCTTAGGTCTGTTGAAACCTTTGGCCATCTACCCCTGCCAGTTGTTACAGTTGAGTCTTTGAGTTACTGACCAGTTCATTATGAAAGCAAAGAAAGCAGCTTGATCTCTTCCAGTCTGCACTACAAGGAAATACGAACAGCAGGATACTGCATTTGCATGTTATAGACTACTGCAACTGAGTAGGGAGTACAGATGGCTGGGTGGAATGTTATGTTCCGGTTTTGGTCTGGATGGTTCATGTAAGTCCAGGCTTTAAAATTATTCTGCTGTCCAAGCAGCCCCATCAAATCCCTACTTGGGATCTGGAGGAGGAGGGGGCAAGGCAGCTGAGACTAATTTTTGTTGTTGTGGTTGTTTCTGGGAGAGGGAGGCCAGTAATGCAACATGTACAGATAGCATTTGTTCTTCTCACTTCTACTTGTTTACCTTCCTTTTGTTCCTTCAAATAGCATCTGTGTAGGTTTCCATTTTGATCTCCTATAAAAAACAACTTTGTATTTGTATTGTTGTTTACTCTTTCACCCTGCTATCCTGCTGTTTCTGTTGAAGGACCTCAACAGCTATGCGTCTGTCAAATAGTGAGCTTGGTCGTGTTGTTACTATCATCTTCTGGTTAAGCGATACACAGTCCCTTTACATGTTACGAGTTACCAGCATCACAGGTCATGATGAGAGGTAAAGAAAATTGTTGTGGTCTCTCCAATAACAGTGAAGCTCAGCTGATGACTATACCTGCCAAAGACTGAACCAGTTCGTTAGAAAACTTGGATATTTCCGGAAAACAGCCTCTCTGTCTTCCTTCCTCTCTGCAAAAGAAATGGGGGACAAAGTCTGCTTCTAGTAAGAGTTCAGTTAATAGTGTCTTACCACTTACTGCCCTTCTGTAGGTCTGTGTTGTGTCATTCCTGCTCGGAATGGTTATGGCGTTAATAGTAGTTTGGACTTGTTCTGTAAGGTTTGCAAGCGTAATGAGAATGAATTTGAAATCTTGCTGTAGGTAGAGGTCAGCAGCAGATGATAAAGTCACAGATCATCTTCCTGGGCTGATCATCTATTCCTGTCCCCAGTCCCGAAGCAGAATCGGTTGTATTTCCTGAGAGATTAAAAGCAGGCTAGGGGGACACCTAAAAGACCTTTCACAACTAGAGTGATGATGGCCTTCCCAAGATGTTGCATCATTCCTTAGACTCCTCTTTTTATTTTGAAGATTCTGGTATAGGAGTATTGACTATTTCAAAAATACAAAATGAGAGCATAAGTCAAGGAGGTCGTAAGCCAAGTATTGTATTTGGTGTGCTGGAACATATAGACTACGTTTCTGAATTTTGACTCTGAAAAATCATCCTGCAGGTAGGGAAGGTGGTCCAAGTTTGCCCATTTGGTATTGGGCTTCAGTAGGTATTTTAACCCCTGCACCAGGTTGTCCACCTCTGGCAGTGTGAAGAACAAAGATTGTTAAATTCATTGCTATTCCATCCTTCCAGATCTTTCATTTTCTTTAAGAGACTAATGCTTTCTGTTCACAATTTTTTAATTATTTTTATTTGACTGATGAATGTTTAAGTATGTGGAAATTGAAAGTTAAGGTGGAAATGCAATAAAATGTTCTAAAGAAACAGTGGCAGAGTTAGGGAACCTCTCACCTGTAGATGCTTTTACAACGCTAGTGTATGTCTATGGCATCTCTGCAAAAGTATTTGGTGTTCAGAGTGACTATCGAATCGATAGAATTTCTATCTAAAGTCATGTCAGTTTTATATTACAAAGCTCTATTGTTTTCTGTGCTAAACTGCTTAAGAAAATTCCAGATTTCTTTGAAGAAACTGTATAGAAAGAGTTCTGAGCAGACGGTCATAAATTTTTCCTTAGTCTTGGTTGCAAGGTATGAGATGCACTTTGAGTTTGCTTTATTACCCTAAACAAGTAATTGCATATATTCAGAAACATTGAAAAATTATAAACAGGTTGTGTCAATCCATTAACTGAAGTTAAAATAATGTTAGTGTAAGCTCATCCCTGAAATTAATAAGTCCAAAAGACCACAACTGATGGGAATTGGGTTGATTCTGTCAGGGATAAACTTACCCATGAACTCCTCACTATCCGCTCACCCTCTCCGTCTTACAGTTCAACTCTGTCACGTTTGCAGAAAGTTACATCATTGTTCCTTTGCTAGAAAGGAGTTCAGTTCAGAAAGTTGTCCTCCCAAGTAAACCACTGTTTGTCTTCCCCACTTCTTTCTGTAGTTGGTAAAGTTTTATAAATGTGGTTAATAATATTTTGTCACTTTATAGGTGAAGCAGGCAATTATTTTCCCTTCACACTTACCCTAATCTCTATTTCAGGGGTTTGGGAAATTTATTACAGTATTTCTATGGAAATTCAGTGGAACTTAAAAAAGTTAGAGAAACAGTTCTTTGACGCTTATCTGCTTACATAGGTGGACATAATACAGGGAACCAAGTGTTGTCTCCAGACTGGGTCTTAAAACCCTGAGGATCAGATGCGATGGGGTGCTAAAAGCTACCTACTGCAAATTTAAAGTGTGTAGAAAAAGAGTGAACAATTCCTGCTTCCAGCAAATCTGCATATGCACAGATGAGAGACAACTTAATGTGCTTCAGCAGTTAAATAATTTTTTTGAACACTTCTGCTTATTATGCACAAAACAGTTGTTGTAGGCATTTAAGGAAAATGCTTAACAACCCCCTAGAAGGTGGATTGATTACTGCGTGCATGAAGTTTTGTAACATAAAGCAAGGTAAGTTCCACATAGCTAAGAGCATGAGAAACTGCATTAGATGCCATTTTACCCCATACGGAATAGTCCAGGAGGTGCGTAATTTGGAAATGTCAACTACTAAGTAATGGTTTCAAATACCTTAGAAAATACTTACAAATGGCTTCCAGTCATTATACTTTAAGATGAGATTACTACTGTGCACCTAAATGAGATGCTTATTTCAGTCCCTGAGCAGCTTAATTTCAAGACACCAAAGGTCAGGGAGGCTCTAGTAATAATCTAATAACAATTGACTGCACGTTTCTGGGAGATTTAGCTGCATTAGAGCCTGGTTGCTGAGAGCAGGATGAATTAGTTATTACTTAACTGGCATAACTTGAAGCGGCGTCAGCCATCGAATGTGACTAATAAAATGTCATGGAGTAGCCAAAGGCAACTGATGCTCGGACAACTGCTCTAGAAACTCAGAGCACAGTCACCGTGGCTCTGAGCAGATTTGTCTGTGTCCCACCTAATAAGGACACGATTAAGTTGGGACTGGGGTACCCAATGTCATGGTTTTAGCCGATAGGCATTAGGCCATGGTTCTGGAGAGGAATTAGATGTTGAATGCATTCACTCAAGTGAAAAAAAATAATTTTTTTTTTTTTTTGTACAGATGGTGATTCTTACAGCAGCCTGAATCACTCCAAAGCTTGCCTCCCTATGAATCTTACCATGATCAGATTGTATGATGAGTGTAAATTCACTTTGAGATGCACAGATCATAGGCACTAAATAACTGCAAATAATCTTTATGATATTGGTAGGAAAATAATTTTCTGATCACAACACCGAGTAACAGTTTCCTTGGAACACTGGATGGATATTTAAGTCTCAAGACCAGAGGCTTGTTTACAGTTTAATTAAAGTAAATTCCATTAATCGTGATATTATTAGTATTCAATGTCTTTGGGAATTTACAGGCAATTAATCTTCATATATCCTAGAGGAATAAATGATAATTTGGGGATGACTAATTTGATGTAGTAATTCTAAATATGATTTTGGAATTTATTAACACTATTTAAGAAAAGCTTCTCATTTTCCGGTAATCTAGCAAAGACTCAGTTTAAAAAGTAAACTTCTGGTTTCGAGTGAGTATATTCATCTCTTGAGTTGGAGGTTGAAGCTCATATATCATGGGAGGGGGAGAGGCAGCCTTGCTATTGCAACTTGCTTTCTCCCCTGTCCCTGATGGTGTGGGGCTGTGTGAGATGGGAGGAACCGGTCTCAAAGGAGGCAGCTGTGGTCCCACTCTGTCTCTGATGCTTACTGTACCATTCTGCCTAACAGTTAGACTCCCTAGCCTGGGAAGAAATTAGGCTAGTGAAATAAATTAAATTTCTTTCTGGCTAGTAAGTTGAGTCAGCTCACGAAAATATGTAAGACATGCTAGAGCTGATGCCAAAGGATTGTGTGAGTAGGGGAGGAGGAAAATTGTTGCTCTCGAAGCAATAGTGAGCTGCTAGGTTAGCTGCTAGTCGTGGGATTGCTGCCTTCGTCTGGGCCAGTTTAACCGAAGCGTTTCTCTGTGAAGATTGACACTTTCTAAAAGGAATATCCAGTTGTTCATATTGGTGCTGTCTGAAGTATTAAATCCTGTTTGAGAAAGCAGAAGGATCAGTTGAAGAGCTCTGAGGAATCACGGCAGCCACTGGAATGCACTCATCCCCCATCTTCCCTCAGCTTCTTTCAGGGATCATGAATTCCATTTTTCCAGTCATTAATTTCTTTGAGGCTTTGGGATCTTAGAGATAGCATCATTATTTTGTTGGGCAGGAGTATGTAGAGCTGAGTTTTGTTAGCAAACTCAGCTTGGGGATAATATGAGACAGTGTGTGGAGTTAACATGATATTTCTTTGTGGGAGGAGGTTACCACAAATCTAGCAGGAGATTATGGTCAGGATCTAACAAGAATCTCTTCGAATATGTACTGTTCAACGTATTCCTGAATGTGGAAAAAGGACAAATAGTGAAAAGACATAATTCTGTATCATCAAATAATTAAAGCATTAAATTAAAACCGAAGAATTACAGAAGAATCTCATGATACTCAGTGACTGGGCAATAATGCAACAAATGAAATTGTAGCAATAAATTCAAAGTAGTGCATAGGGGATAAAACTATTGCTGCTAACACAGTGATGGGCTGTAAATTATCCATTAGCACTCAGAAAAGAGGTCTGGAAATCATTGTGATAGGAGGCTGAAAATGCTGGTGCTGTGCTTAGTACCAGTCAGAACAATGTTAAAAATGATTAGGAGATGAGGTGAGAACAAAATGGGAAGTGTTTTATAAATGTATTGCACACTTGCATCTTGAGTACGAAACAGTTACTGTACAAGGAGAGATTAAGTAGACTAGGGCTCTCCAGTTTACAAAAGAGGTGATTGAGGGGAAACAGATTTTATATATACATATATATGTAAAAATATAAAAAAACATACATAAAATTCATAAATGTCTTGGAGAGCACTAGACTAGGGGATTCAGAAGTCTTCAAAATACAGATTGCTGAAAATTGGAAGAGTTAGTTGCATACTTCCCCCACTTTTTTAATGCCATTTTCTTCATCTCCTATAGCTGCTATGAGAGGGGGTTGGTTAGACTGATGTTTGGCTTTACCCAGTACAGCTGGTCTTACACATAGGTTAACATTTAACCACAAGAGGTATATGTATCGAAATGACTGCCTAAATAGTCTCCCAGCAGCACTTATGCAGAATAGATGGAGTAAACAGTCATTGTATGCATCTCTGGTGGTCCTCTGTCCAGACCCGTAAGTCTGTATTATCTGTAGTGTTGCAGGCATAGCAGAGATGAAGGGCAATTGTAGAGATGAGACAGTGAGAAGAGGTGGACACTAATACAGTGTGTATATAAAAAGCTTTGATTCTGGTGAGTAGTGGTCGTGATTATTAAACCAGTTAAAAAGCAGTAACTTTAGGAGCAACTTTAGAGCAGAAGGTGTTATGCTGGTAGCTTTACTGTTAACTCTGTGCTTGACTGTTGACAAGGCAAGTGCCTTGAAGTTTCTGGAGTTTTAATATGGTTTTGAATTTTTAAAGACTGTGTCATGTCTTTCCTATTCCCAGCTATCAGATTAGAAGAAAAGAATTCTTCTAATGCTGTAGTCCAATGGGAATTGAAGACTGCTGGTTAGAAATTGAAGGATTGCAGCGAAATTTGCCGTGATTTAAGAGGCAGATTTTCCTGAATATGAGGAGAGACCTAAAGTTTATGGAGCTGGATCTCCAGCCTGTCTACCCAAATACATTGTAAAAGAAAGCTGTGTGGAAAATAAAGCTTCAAAAATGGCATAGAGAAAATGTAGAAGTGGTAGACTATGGAAAAAACTGTGGAAAGGAACACAGTGCTTGTTACCTGATAGATTCGTTAAACCAGAAGGTGAAGAGCTTTGGACTTTCATTATACTGAATTCATATTTTTCAAATTGTCTTGAAAGGATAAAATTGTAAGACCACCTGTGGAGAACAGTAGCCGAGTGGAAAATTTTGTGTATGACACGTTATGCAGAAGGTCATGGGTCCCTATGGATCCTGATGGATCTTAAATGGTGATTCACTCTGTGCCCAGAAGCCTGAGGAATTGATATCCTCAGTACTTTTCATGTAACAGCACAGTAAATTCCTGTGACGCTGTTCCACAGGTTGGTTGCTGTATTTCTTATCATCCAAATGTATGTCTTTAAGAGAATTACAAGAATATTCAAATTGATTCAGAAAAAAGATGGCTCTTTTAACAGTAATTTGGTGTTGTAACTCTGGAACTTAAGGCCATCCATCAAAGCCATTAAAAGAAGTTTTGTTGTCATCTCGCTTGTTACTAAAATTCTGCAAGCACAGAAGCTGAATAGCATCCAAAGTGCAGATGAACACACTAAAGGAGAGCCTTTGCCCCCCATCGTGAGCAAAATCAGTCATGACTTGGGGACTTCTACTTAAGTTTATTGCTGATTTATATTAACTTGCAATTTCTGATTCCAGTATCAAGAAATAAGATGAATACTTAAACTAACACTTAGAGAAAACACCTCAGCCTCCCTCCAGACACTTCTCCTTCCCCCTCCCTGGTCTTCAGTCCCGTGGCTGCATGTTATACACAGGCCCTTCGTTGAGGTGACAGGCAGTGCAGAAGTGTGGGGACAGTGTGGTGGTGGCCACTAGCGTTTTGCCCCTCCTTGTTTGTTACTCAGCTTACTGTGGTGTGGCTTTCTCCAATGGCCACAGTCCCTTTCAGGAGCTCTGCCTGCTCCCATGTAGGTTCCTCCGTGGGCTGCAGTCTCTTTCAGGGGTTGTACCTGCTCCAGTGTGGGTTTCTCCATGGGCTGTAATCACCTCAGAGGTGTTCCTACTCCTGTGTTGTCTTCTGTGTGTCTGCCCCTGCCCGGGCATCTGCTCTTGTTTCTCCTTCTCTCCAGTGTCTCTCCCGCCCCTAGAGGTTACTGCCCTTTCTTAAATACGTTTTTGCAGAGGTGCTGTACGTTCCTCTGATTTATCTGGCTTTGGTAGGTGACGGGTCCATTTTGTCTGTTGCTGAAGTGGCTGTGACCAGCACAGGGCAGTCCCTGACCTCCTGTTCCACAGGTCACCCTTGCAGGTTCCACCCCGCCCCTGCCAGTTAAGCCCAGTACACCCCCATGCCCCATAGCTCTTGTATTCATTGTGGCTTTGGTAGCCATGTTTCAACAGGACTGGGAAAAGGTGGCCTTTCCAGTCTACCCTGGGGGCTGCAGAGCTGTTTAGAGTGGCAAGATGCACGAGTTTTAATTCTGCAGCCTGTGGGGAGAGATGAGCTTGGGAGGCTAATAAGTGAGGAAACTTTTGTTCCAGCAGCTCAGTTTCAAAAAGAAAAGAATTAGTTCTGGTTTTGGTATGGTCATATGAAGTTGGTACTTCGTAGGATGCCGTGAACATATCTAGTGACTGACTTTTCAGGGAGTTCTTGCATTGCTTTCTGTAGTTCCCTGGCCTCAAATCTGATGTAATCAGATGGGTAGCCAGTTGCTCGTTTCTGGAGACAACCAAACATGCACACAACATACCCTAAAGATGCTTAAGAAAGTGTTATGTTGAAAGACCAGTGAATTTAGGAACTGCATTGCAGGGAGAGGATGAAGAGAGGAGGTTGCATCACGCTCTTGATCGGTGCACCAAAAGTCCACTAGATGCTCCTTTGGATCTACCAGCTGTAGAATTTCTGATTATTTTCCTATTCTGCATATATTACATTTAATGTTATTCTCAAAGAAAGAGACTTGCATGTGAAAGCAGAAGTATATTAACAATTGCACGAGTATCAGAATACAGGAAATGTTAATGCTCCAATTTCTCAATCTTTTATATTCTTGTAATTTTGAAGTTTGTCCCAGCAGTATTAGTCACTGATATTTAGAGCTAATTTATCTAGACAGTAGTGTATAATAGAAGATACAATCTTCAAATTATTTTAGTAGCATGTGTTCGTAACTACATTATGGAAGTAATTGAATAGATTAAGTGGGAGTGGACACGTTACATATGAACTTAAATCTTGTATTGAAATCTTTCAAGTGTGGTATCAGAATTTCATCTTTACGTGTATAGCTGGGATTTTATGTCACTTCTGAACTATATTTATATATCATGGGTAACAAGGTATTGATGAGACTAATTTTTCATGTAGTATGTGTTAGTAGATTAAAGGAAAATAAGTAAGTTTCATCTTATTGTCCTTAAAGAAAGCCAATCAATAATATGCTTAAGCAGAAATGCTTTATGAAATCAGAAAACCTTCAGTGGGAAGATCTAAAAATGTATCCACCAAATGAGAATAAATGAAGAAATGGATAATGATACGGGTATGTGCTGGGCTTAAACTTGTTCATGTGTTCAAAAGTGGGTTACTGTGGCTTAGTGATGCCAGATGGTATAGTGCATTGTGGAAAGAAATAGTTTAAGAAAAAAAAAAAAATCTGGCAAGCCTATTTTTCTAGTCTTCAGTACAATTCTGTGCTCTGAAGTGCTGAGCCAGGATCACCTGGTACTTACAGAGAAATAAATCAGGGTGATTGGCACACTCTGTGTGACATAAAACAGACTGTCACATGATGTTGATTAAAATATTTTAAAGTAAAATTAACAAGGTAGTTGTGAATAACACAGAATACTCTTCAAGGTTTTCTTAGGTTATGTATGATAGGTTACTGTACAGTAATCTATCACAAATGTTTCTAGGTGCCTTTCACAATCCCATTGGTAAATTCGTGAATTACTCTGTCCAAATCAACACACAAGCCATGACTAGGATTATCTTTTAAAATGTCCCATGAGTAATACTGAATCACTCTACATCATCCAGCTATTAGAGAAAGTGGTTGGTATTCTTGGGTGAGAATTTATCATCTTGTTCCTCATGCCTTAGAATTTATTCAAGTCAGTAAGCTGAGGCAGAATTTAATCATAACCAACCATCTGACCTAGCTACATGCGACACGAGTGCTTTGAGTCATTTTTATTTCCTTATGAAGTAGTGGAGGCAATATGCGCTTTGAAATGAGAAATAGGATTTGAAAGTTGGGTAGCGTAGTCTCTCCTTTCACTGTGCTGACATTGTATAACCTAGGTTATGAGAAGGATCATGACACTTGTGAGAATGGGATAGCAGAAGGTAACCATTTTCAGATAGTCTATTTTCAAATAATGCTTGTTATTTGTAATGTTATGCAGCATTCATACACACATGATATTTGAGGTCTCTGGTCAGTAATCGGTTACGCTTTTGCTGCCCTAACAGACACTGAGATTTATGTGACTACCTTTGTATCATAGACAAAGCACTGAAACTATTAATGTCTTTTAAAATACAGTGTACATGCTTCTGTGATTACATGCTTGCAGACACTGGGGGAACAGCTTTTAAAAAAACGGAAAACTGGACACGCTTTCATAGTAACTCAAAATCATGAAAATTTATAAACAGAGTATATTCCTTTGACGTTTCTAGCACTACTGACTCAGACATCTCATCAGACTTAATTTATAAAGTAACCCTGAAGAATTAAATGGAACTAATTTGTTGCTCAGATGATTCACTGCGTTGCATATTCACTCCTGTTGAGTTTTGTATATGTATTTTTCAGAAAGTAGTAAAAAGCCTGCATTCACTGAAGGAATTATTTTCATCAAATACAGGTACTTAAGCCATGCAGTGTTCTATTTAATGAGTTACTCTTAGGGCATTTGGTTTTATAACATACCTTTGTTTCACTGGGGCATGACTTCCAGGGCCTATGGAGATGTGAAATCAACCTGGCTTGCTAATGTTTACACATTCTGTTTTTTTTTCTCCCCTGTGCAAGTAGGACAGAAATTGTATTTCTATTGTGATCAAAAATGAAAAACCAGTGAAATTTTTGGCTTCTTACCTTGTTTTTACTGGATAAGTAGAAGCACAAATATGATTCTTTATTATTCTTTTTAATACAAAAAAAAGTTGAAAAGATTTTAGGAAAACATTCTTCAGAATATGAAGACTCTCCAAGCATCTTGTCATCAGGAAAAATCCCTATCTCATTCATCCCGGAGGGTTAGTCATGTTGAGTGAACACGCACTTGCTCTTTGCTCGTGTTCATTGTGCATTCTTATGTGTCATTTATGTATGACAGCCGCATCCTACAGCAGATACAATCTTTTCATTTCCCTGAGCTGTTCTTTGTAGCCCTCACTGTAGGATGTCAGGTTATCAAAGGCACATTAGAAAAAACCACCCTCTCCTCCCTGATTACAGCAACCTCTTAGATCTTTGCAAACAATCTTTAGAGCGTCCCCGTGAAGTGAGGTGGTGCTGTAATTGCTGCCGACACGTGAGGAAATAAGGCACAGAGATTATAATAAATAATTTTTGACTGAAGAGTTTGAGAATCTCTGGGGCTGGACATTTTTATTTAGTATTATCTTACTGTGTTTTTATATCAACAGCAGTTATAGCTCTTTGGATTTATTAAATAGTGAATCAGACGCCGAGTGAATCATACTGGGTGTAGTGAAGATGCAGAAAGGCGTCTAGATGGAGAGTGCTGGGTGCCCAACGTCCTCTCTCAAGTCTATAGAGGAGAAAAGATCTACAAGAGAGCAGTCAGTCCACCTGGCTACCTCTGACCATCTGACGTAGACACCTGACTTAAATTCCTCCAGCTAGTGGAGAAGAATCTGGATTTTGTGATTATCTTCAAAGAGGAGTCTTGATCAACATCGTACAGGGGTTAGACAGCATTGTTGGAGATGGCATACGGTTCTCCAGATCTGGAGAGCAGAAACCACCCTGAACCACATGATCTGCTTGTCTTCTGAAGTCTCCTGTCTGATTCACTGCACTTTCTAACTTTTGTGACAGCAGAATTAAGGAGAGCCATATGGCTGATTCTCGAGACAAGTATCACTGATGTTCTCAGATTAGTCTGTCCTTTATGTAATTTAATGGAGAAAAGAGTACATGTAATTACATCTTGTGTCCTAACACACAGATGATGAATTAACATTGCTTAAGCAGGGTTTATATTCTCACCTCCTGATTTTTGAATGGTGGACTTGAAATTTTAGCATCTTTTTTGTGTTTTAACTTTCTAAATGTCCAAGATTGAAAATCTGAGTATGTTGAAACTCTGTGAATTCTCCTTTCCTTCCCCTTCATGGATCATCTCTGGCATTTGAGTTTTTTTTTTATAGTGGGCTTGTCTATCAGGCTTTTCTTAGCATGAGGAGAATGTCATCTCTGTGTGGACTTTCCCCTAGATGATGGTGGAGAGCTAAACTGACAACAGAGTGGTGGTTACAGTGACTTTGCTCAGGCACTTACCTATTGTAGCCAAGTCAGGAGACTCTCCCTAATTTAGGTAGCGTTGCTGGAGAATGATAGACCATCCCAGAGAGATCAGCAAAGAATGCAAACCTTCCAGAAGAACAGAGCTGACTTTATGAAGAAGTGCTCTCCAGTCATCATAATCCTACCTGCATCCCTTTTCTCACGGCCCACATGTTTCTTTTTTTGTCCTTAATGTAATACTCTTCATGAATGTTCATGCCTGTGCCTTTTATCCCATTCTCTACAGGATTTTTGCAGGTTGTCATCTTATATCCCGTGCTTCTCTGCTCTGGTTCTGTTCATACTCTCTTCCCACTGCCATTTTGCATTCCCTTCCTTCCTGTCTCTGTTCTTTCTATCCTACATATTTACTTTGTTCACATTCTTCAGAGTTCTTGCCTGTGAAGCGCTTGTTTATCCTCTTTCCTGCTGTCTCAAGGGGCAGTACAGCATCTTCCTTCTACTGTTTAAAGAAGGGAAAGTGCTAGTTACTCCCAAGAAGCAGGAGCAGTGCTTGCAAAATAGTCTACTCTGTGTTTATCTAGCATAGGGCTTGCTTAATCCTGTGAAGATGGCGAGTGCAGTGTGCCATGAGCTCACAGGAGGTTTGCGAGGCAGTGCACATGGGATCTTCAGAGGATGGAGCTGCTCAGATCTTCATCTCTGGACCAGGCTTGATGTGGGTGAGGAGGAATTTTTCAAAGACCTATATACACAAGCCATCTGGAGGAAGTGGCTAAAGCAGTGTCCATGGTGGTAGAATGTAACTGCCTACTAGACAGATCCATTCCAAAACATGAAGGTCTTGGAATTTGGTACAGCAGAGAAAGACTAGAGCTTTAAAGAACAAAAAAAAAATCTTTCTAAAATTCACAAGCTGAGTTTGCCCACAGAACACAATACTCCATAGATGAGTACTGATAAAATAGTACTACCATGTTTTAGTTCTAGTGTATGTTGTGGCAGTGATAATTTTGTCATCCAGATAACAGTTTCTTTTGTATGCTGCACATCAGCAAAGTCAATAGAACGAGGAGAGCTGGGCTTGTGTGTGTGTGGCCAAGCTAATGTCTGGCTTTCATACTTGGCATAAACAATGCCTTAAAACATGCTATCTGCCATTGCATCATTTAGTGGTAATAAATGGTCCAACACACACACACAGCTGTTTTTGCAAGGTGGTGTTGGCTTTTTATTAACTTCTGTGAATCTTTTGGCTGGTATTTGTCATAGGAACATCTCCAGTCTGTTTTGGGATTTGTTTAAAAAGCTGTCTCTTGATTGGAGTGAAAGTCAAATGCGTTCTCTCTCTCTCTTGACCCGGGCTGTTTCTCATATTATTTAAACATCTTCCTACTTTCATGAAGAAAAAGCTTAGATTTTAAGATCTGGATAAAAATAGAATAGTTCCAGGTAGCATCAGCCTTTGAACAAAACAAAACGCCATTGTGTTGCTGTGCATGGCATCTATGTGGATGCAGTTCTGGTCTCCCAGCCTCGGAAAGGATGTAGTAGAATTAAGTAAAGGATGGAACAGATTCTGCACACAGAAAGATTAAATTAAGCTCTTCAGCTTGAAAAGGAGGAGTTGTAGGAGCGTTTTAATAATGTTAGGAATGATCAGGAGAGGAGGAGAGAGCATAAACAAAAACCATCATGCTCATATATAAGTCCATAGTCATCTTGCATCGTGGGGAAGGAACAACTTCTGTGTGAAGAGACTTTAAATAAGAAAGAATTCTTCAGTTTAGAACAGGAATGACTGAAGAGAAATAAGAGTGGAGTATATAAAATCATGAATGTCATGGAGAAGGTGAAAAAAGAATAATTATTTGCTATTTCTCATAATACAAGAGCAAGGGGATATCCAGTGAAATGATGAAGCAGTAGCTTTAAGACAAGTGAAGGGAAGTAGTTCTTCACGATGTGCACAATTAAATTGCAGGATTCATTGCTGCGGAGTGTTGTGGAGGCTTAAAGTCTGAATGGTTTCAAAAGCAATTAGACAAATTCATGACTGATACTTCTATCTAGGGCTATTAAGCACAATGATAGGAATTGGGAATCCCTAAACCACAACTTACGGGAAGATGAAAGGTTGCTGGAGGGTTGGGCAGAGGGAAGGAAGCATTGATCTATGAAATAGGATGGCATATTCTTTTCCTAAGTACCCAATGCCAGCCACTAGTAGGGTAGGGAAAGAGTGATGGCTCCCTCCTATTTGCACCTTCCCCTCAGGTATTTATATACATTGATGAGATCCCCTGAGCCTTCTCTTCTCCAGAGCTGAACAGTCCCAGCTCTCTCAGCCTCTCCTCTTAGGAGAGATGCTCCAGTCCTTTTACCTTCTTAGCGGCCCCTTGCTGGACTCTCTCCAGTACTGGACCCAGTACTGCATGTGTGGCTGTACCAGTTCTGGGTGGGTGCAGTTTATACTGTGTTTTGAGGGCTTGGATCGTAGCAGAGTTCAAGGTGGGTTAAGCAGCCAGCTTTCAAAGTACATCTGACCATGTCTGGAAAAGAGTCAGGGAGCATTTCAGCAAAGCAGAGTTACTTTTTTTTTTTTCTTTTTAATTGGGTGTCTGTGGTTTAGGCTTTAGGAGAATGGATGCTTGTGCATTGCTGTTTGAGTGTTAGGTCCTGTCTGAAACTCTTACACAATCTGAATTTCACTTGATATTCTGAAGCTGTCATTTCAGGAGCATCTGTATGCTCCCTGATAATCAACAGTATATGCAAAAGTCCTTTATTTTATTTTAGCATACAGAATTATCTACATGTTTACAAACATCAGACCAGTTACCAGTAGAATGAGACTGGAAAACAAAAGCAAAATTTTCAGGCACAAGGTTTAACTGGGTTCTAATTGCCTTTCTTTTTCAAAATAAGAATTTGAGAAATCTAGACAGTGCTCATTTTCTTCCTGTAAAAGAAACATAAGCATTTACCCATGTACAGTGTGATCATGTAAGCTGCTTTTGTGATGCTGCAATGGTTGATTTAGTGTGCTGGATTAATTAAGGCTTTGCCACCTTCAAATAGAAAAGGTATTGTGCGAAGAGTAACATTTAGACTAAATGTGCTTGAGGAATGAATTGCATACTTGTTTTTAGTTCTTAAAGTATCTAAAAAGATTTTTCACATTTTGAAATGCTGCAAAAGTCCGTCGTTTGTAGAATACTTTTTATTGTTGAGGAAGGCTCATGGGTGTGTTTCCCTGTGAGTTTTTGTGTTTTTTCATCATTCATCAAGTGATGGAAGATGCTTAATATTTTGGGGGGGCTATGATTCACATTTGAGAACTTTGAAGCCATCAGAAATTGGAGTCTACTGTAGTCTACTAGAGAGACAATGTGTATGTTACTTTTACATTACATTTTTATTACCAGCTTTTAGTGTTTGTTATACAGTGAGAACCAAAAAAACCAAACTGCAATATGAAATCGTAACAAAAAAAGAACTTGGTCATCGTAACTACTTAACACTAGGCTGTGATTTTACAATAATACATAGTGTAGCGTCTCCTGACTAATGCTATTTTTGTAACCTCTCAAAATTTGGAAATGGAATGTAAAGGTACCGCAGAACTAACCTGAGAACTTCAACAAATTCTGTGACTTCCATAATGCCTGGATTTTCTGTCTTAAAAAAAGGTGTCACAAGTTACTGTAAATATAAATGCTGTTCAAGCAAGGAAACATAATTAGCTTTTTGCTTGTACAGGAAAAATTAAAAATTAATTGCTGGCATCCATGGCTTTTTCTTCTTTCCTGCAAGCTCCCCTTGTTGAGAAGACTGGAACATTATCTCTCTGATGGGAGTTTTGAGGCTGGTCATGCTGTGGATGTCCTATCCGTTTTGATTACTGCTTGCAGAATGAGAAACAGTTGGTACATCGCATATGTAGCAAATACATGTGTAAGTCTTAGCATGACAACTCTGAACTTAATATGCAATAGGACTGTGTGCCAAGCAATCAACTAGAACAAGGCAGAAGAAGAACTTATTAAAAAACACTTCTATTGTTACTTGTCTTGTACCAGTTTTTTTCTCTAGGGTTCTTGCTTCGAGAAAAAGGGATCTTCTGTAAAACTATCTTGTAGCTGAATAATGTTTCATATGAGACATGATTGTCATTACTTCTTGTAATATAAGAACTAAGAGCTATTAAATGCCAGCAGGTGACAGTTCAGCATAAACATAATAACATGAATTAATGAAATGATGAAACTTTTTACCAGAGGATGCTTCTGTATGCTAAAAGCCTTCATGTGTTGAAAAAGATAAGTCGATGGAAGGAAAATCTGGTGAGGGTTATTAAACACAAAGATACCATCTCTGGCTCAGGAAATCCCTGAGCTGAAACCTCCACTGAAATTGGAAGGGCATGCTAAGGAAAAAGCATTACAAGTTTGGCCCATTTTTATCATCTTTTTTAGGTCTCTATTACTGGACACTGTCAGAAACAGGGTAGCAGATTAAAAACCTTTGGTCTTCTACAGCATCTTCCGTTGGTTGAGTAATAGCTGCATTAGATTTCAGGAGGGAAAGGGTTAGCCAGCATTGCTGGTTGCTAATTGTTTATTTACTTGGATTTTTCGCATCAATCTACTGATTCATTTTTCCATATCAGGAAGTTGCACATGGAACATTCCCAGCGTTGAGTCCTTGGTTCTGCCTCACAGACTTGCTTCAAAAGTTTCAGCACTGCTATTTCAGTTTCCTTTTACTTATTTCAAATAGAGAGTTTAAAGTGGGAACAGCAAAATTTCACCTTGTTCTAAGGATGCTTCTGATTTGTTCTTTGCTACCTTTATCCATTTCTCTGTGATGTTCAGGTCTGCTGGGTTACTCTAAAAATATTCCCCTTTCTGCAATGCAAGTAGTTCATGAACTCTCCTCCACAGGGCTCAGTAGCATCTTCCTATATTGAGTAAAAGGTTCTCTTTCATTCCTAGTTATCCTGCTAAGCTTGCAATAAGAGTTGCCTCTTCCTCCATACAGCCATTGGTTTTTAATCATAACCTGATTTTAAGTTGATTCTGTTCTTCTCTTTAAACACCTAAGAACTCAGTCCAAGCAAGGCTGATAGATGTGAAGTGGGGCCTGGGAGGAATTTAAGTGTTAGGGTGTAATTGTGTCATCCTAACCTTTGCCAAACTTCCATCAAGCCCCAGATCCATAAGCACTCTTAGCTAATGTAGCTCCAGTTAAATTCCCTCGGTGCCTGAAAGTCTGCTTGTGCACAGTTCTAGCAGCGCAAGCAGTCTTAGCTGAGAGGTCTGTACATCATACACAGACTGGAATATTTTTGAGTATCCTCCCTGAAGAACCTTTGACGTATGTACAGATCACCTTCTATACAACTGACAGAATGAATGACGTCCATAATACGTTCACCGTGACTTCCCGAGAAGCAGAGACACTTGCGTAAGTGTCTCAACACAGTAGCTTCACTCAGAATTACAGTGCTTAGGCTTAGTAAAATGAGAGGGAGCAGTTGCACATTCCCACTTCCTGGTCCAAACCCGTTCATACCCTTCCCTGATAAGGTAGCCATTGGATGATAAATAAGGCAGGGCAGTTCAGGAGCAAGAACTCCCTTTTGCTTCTCCTCAGAGAGTCCCTGATCTCCTACTGAGTGCTGCTCCCTGATCTTACCCCTCTGGTTTGCGAGTCTTGCGTACCTTTCTGCATTAGGAGCAGAAGGCACCTTGTTCTTTCCCCCTGAGCCTGTGCATATCTTGGGGGTTTTGGGTGTGTGTGTGTATGTTTTGGAGATAGGATGGTGTTTGTCCTCTGTTAAACCATCTTTGGAGTACAGGGTAGAAGAAGTCACATCTCTCTGCATCTGCATTAACATGCACATCGGCAGCTCCAAGTGGCTCTATCTAATCTTTCCCCAAGTTTCTAATCCTGTGTTTACTTATAAAGCAAATATTAAACCAAGAGGAGAACCAAATTTCCAGAATAACTTTCCTTAAGATCTATGACTTTGATATCATCCTGAAATTACAGCAGTGTACATTCTTAGCCTAAAAAACTCGGTATGTATTGCTCTGTTCCCCACAGTGAATAAGAACTGTTGCATTCCTTTAGTTAACTTAGATTAATTCCTAGCCAAATCATAGTATTAAATGATCATTAGGCCTGGTATTAACCATAAATACTGGTTTAGGTTTATTTGTTTCTGATTGCTGCTTTTCTTTACTCTTACTTTGCTTGGGACCTACCCTGCAGCTCATTCAATATTGATGTGGAACAGTAGTCACAAAAAATGCTTTCTCAACTTGGAGGAACTTTTGTCTTCTGACCTCTAGCTAATGTTTCATTTGACTTGTTTATCTTGCCTGATAAATAGAAAACATCTCAATCACACAGGCCTTATGTGATTTCATGATCTTCAGTCTCCTTTCTTAAAGAACATTTCCATAGTTTACCCTTTCTGTCTTACAGCTGAAATAACTTTTAAAGCACCATCTAACTTGAGCAATCGCTTTTTACCCAAAACCCCTTCCCTTTTTATAAAGTTGATGTTCCTTGAAGGAGCTGCAGAACTTCAGGAACCACACATTCTTCAAATGCTTGGTGAGAAGAAGCAGGGCTGCAGGACGTTGAAGTACTAATGGAAAAAAAGGCAAAATTACAGTGCTTCATTTCTTCCAAGCTGCTCTGCTTTGTTACTCACTCTCAGATGTTGTGTCTATGTACCCTTCCAGCTTCTGAGATACGCAACAGAAATGCATCGGTTTCATAGGTAAATTATCTTAAAATATGGGTTTTTTTAAATTTATCTAATAATATGAAAACAGCTTCTCAACAAGGAACACACATGTCAAAATCACTTGCCAGATACTGTGTTTGAAACTAAACAATTCAATTGTGAGAATTATTAAATAATCAATAGTCTTTGCCAAGACAGGTGGTAGTTCTAATAAATAGCTCATGTGGACAAAATTGTTTGATTCAAACATTTGTTGTACAGTTGTTTTCAAGTACTGTACTGGAAGCTGAACATCATTTTACCTTATTTCTCTTTCTGTTCTACCTTTAATGCTTATTTCTAATAAAATGACTTGTAACTCCAAATTCTGCCAAATTTAGAGGTGATTTATAAAACAGTTAGTGTTTCATATGGATAAACTAGATCTAAAAACAAAAAAAATGCAAGAAGAAAAAAAGCTTGTGGTAAGGCTTTTCAACTCAATCAATTCTCTTTTAGAATTTCAAGGTAAACTTTTTGGTTCTTATTTTGGTTGGTAACCATTTCTACATCTTATTGTAATTTGAGTTTCTGAAGGTTTTTCTTTTTGAAACCTTCTGAATTCTCGGCAGGGAAGACTTTTTCCCACCTCAACATAAATACAGAGAGAGTGAGGAGGTACAAAAAAAGACCAGCAGACAAAATGTTCTGCACACCTCAGACCTCAGGAGGGAGGTCTGTGGTGGGACCACGGATGGAACAGGTACATTGTGAGGATGTGTCACAGCTACTGCTGTAATGAAATCACTGAGTATGCTTCTGGAGTGTGTTGAGACAGGATCTCTCGAGTCAAAGATCGCAGTAGTTATTAGGTGGATTGATAAGCGGTGTTATCTGTGTGGATTATAGTAAATTTCCTATAGTTCTGCAATGCAGCTAGGTTTTCCTAGATATCAAGGTGATTACAAAATGAAAAACTCAGACTAATTTCACTTTATGTAATTTATCTAATGTGCCCTGAGTTCTTCAGGATGACGTCTGTTTAAACCAAGGTAAATATGAAAGGCATATTTCTTTGAACCAGCAAATAACATTTAGTTGCAGTGAAGCCTTGTATATATACTTAAGAGTCTGCTTGGATGAGAACATTGTTCAAACCCACCAGGCAAGGTGCGAACTGTATCTCTGAGAAGCTGTCTCAGACTCTCATTCCTGTGTACTGCAGTGGACAGTTTAAGGGAATTGCTTCTTAATTACAGGGTTGTCCTTGATAACAGTGAGAAAAAATTGGTTTGGACAGTATCGATTCCGAGCGCTTCTATTCCTCTTTGGGGACATTCCCAGCCAGCAAAACACTTGCTGATGGTCAGATAAAACAGCTTAAGTTGACCCCATGTTTAATTTCATCAATAGGAGCCTATTTACATTGCAGAATGTTGGCCATGTCAATTTAGGCCTGGAAATACCATCATCAGGTGCCTCTGAAGTAGAACAGAAAACAAATTTTGGTTAAATATGTGCAAGTCTATCCAAGTCACTTGGATTTTCTCCCATTATTTTTAAAAAGACTATATTTTTTCATAATATTTATTTTGGCAAGTTTTATCCATCTTTCCTTAGCTGCATACGACAATTCTCTTTTTGTAAACGTTTGTTTTGAAACACGTTCACTTTTAGCAAGAGCTATGTGTCATCCCTCCTATGTCACAGGGTGAACTGGAAACTGAGCCATCATGGGCTAACGCTGGGTTTGGGTTTGGAAGACCTTTGATGCAAAATTTCACCTTCAGAATATTTACCAGGGTAACTGATGGATTCTGTCCCCTAGACGAAAGAGTGACAGTGTAACTTCTTAGAGAGAAATTGGGATAAAGGGAGATTAATTGCTTTGCCCAGGGCCACTGTTCAACTCAGTTGTATGGTCCAAAAGTAAATCTCCGCAATGGATAGAACTGAAGTGCTTTGCATAGGTAGTCTATCAGTGTAATTGTAAAAGATCATCCGTGTGATGTATTTTCTCATTATCTGAAGTGAATGATTAAAATTCAGAATAAACAATAATGAAGGGTTGTTTTTTTTAAAAAAACACACCAACTACAAATGGATAAAGGTTCACATACAGATACATCTGATGTTCAAGCTGCAATGTTCAATTTTGGCTTTTGGGTTTCTTTGTTTGCTCTCGGCATTTTCTGAGCTGTGAACTTTTTTACTTGCTATAGTAACAATGCAATATAGAAAGCGAAACGTTATGAGACTGCATTTTGGGGACTTGAAATTCCCTGATCATATTACTATTACTTTTATGTATGCTGTGGCAGCAAGTCCATTAGCAAAACAAACAGGGACTGGAGTGGGAGCTGGTGAAATGAATACAGAATATAGGCAGAAGCAGATAAGGCAGGACTGCAGCGCAACCCGTAGGTTAAGACAGTGCTGGAGCCAAGGGTCTGTTAGCACCTGAGAAATCCCTTAGAGGTGGGAAAACCAGTGAGTTAATAATAATCTTAATTATAAGCATAAAAATAATCGTAACCTTACAATTTTCTTCTGAGAAACAAGACAGGCATGGAAGAAAAAGGTCTGTGGCTAGATGGGGGATATTGCAAGGGGAGGCGTGATTGTATTTTCCTGTTTTGGAGCAGAAGTAAAACTTGTTCTCAGCAGCATTGCTGTAGTGACCAGTGGAGCTCCTTGGATGGGTGACATGGATCAGTGTCAAGAATCAAATGAAGGTTGATTTGGCTGCAGTTCAGATCACGTCTCGCATGTCAAGGTGCAGTACAGATCGGCATTTATGAGACTTCCTTCATAACCATTTCCAGCGTCTGATGTGATGAGGAAGGATACACGGAGAGCAACAGGAGAAGTTGCTGTTACAGGCTTGTGCCTATAAAAGAGAATGGTAGAATAAAATTGGTTTTAAAAAAAAAGGAAAGAAAAATATTCCTGTTATGGTGGTCTTCCACATCTTTTTTTCTAGCAAAATAGAGCCTTTGTAGAGCAACTGGCCATGGGGTTTGTAAATAATTTTGATATTCATACAACAAAATACATCTTGCATACCAGCAAGAGTTGTTAAAGAAATGATAATTGAGTGGTGTCATATTGTGCTCATCTTTCATTTTTTGACCATTTAATTTCACATTATGCATGAAGTGAAAATGAACCAATTTATTTCCATGTGTGATCCGTTTCAGCTTTTTTTTTTAACTATGGAAATTAAATTTTCGGCTCTGGTCTGCAAATTCAGTGTTACATCCGAGTTATGCTACATCCAATAGCATCACATTTAATAATAACAAAAGCTTGCAATTACAGAAAATGATGTAATTTAAATAATGTGATTTTAAACTATCTTTCTCTGGCCAAAGGACTTGCTTCTCCAGTTACAAGATGCATAAATGAGAGAAAAATACTATATTTAAAATGTTCTTTATGTATAATTTTTGTAATGAAGTTTGGCATTGCAAACATAAATGAGCATTAAACAGAAATTTGGATTTTGAATGGCACTGCGTGCCTTAATTAAGCTCTTTTGTTTAATGTATTTACATTTCTGTTGGTCTTGGCTCTTTTTTCCCTTATAACTCTGCTTTTTGAAAAAATTATGCTACACTTCTCTTTAAAATACTCATGTACTAACTATTTGATCTTTAATAGATTGGGGTTTTTTAACCTGGTGGTGAATACAGTAGCAATCTGCTATCTCTAATGATATTTTCAAGTCCTCTGTGTTCTAGTCAAAAGTTAATGCCCTCATTTCAGGATCCCAGGTGTTGTTCAAACATCTCATATTTTGCTGTTGGAGAAGCACAGGTTTGAAAACCTAGCTACTCTCTTTTAGTCTAACATTAAGCTGCTGTTCCTGCAAACATTCTGCTGCAGCAGGGAGCGCATAACAGTCCTCCATTTCTCGCTCTGTAAATGTGCAAAGTTTAGTTACAGCTGCTTTGACCAGTGGCCTCTGGTGCTGTCGTATGTGAAACCCAAACTACAATTTAACATTTGTTCTAAGGAACTTCTCATAATCAGGTGTTAGGATTCACAGTTAGACAGTTGGCTTTGTAGTTAAAATGTTATTTTCAGTTTTTCTCTCTATCCTGTTTTTCTGTGTCCTCTAAGAGGAAAAAAGGAATTCTGGATGATAGAGAAGCAGCAGCTCTTTCTATTCTGTCGTAAAAATAAAACCGAAACCAATACAGTGAAGAAAGGAAGAAGTATTCTTCTCAGAAAACTGTTTACATAAAATACTATAGTCAGAAAGTGATAAAGAATAACTAATTTTTTTTAGCAGCTGGAGAACATCAGAATATAGTCTTCAGTTCCCTTACGTGTTTTGTAATGCAGATTCCCTTTAAAGTAGCCTTGCCAATGTACCTTAAATATATTTTAGAGTTATTTTACCATGAAATTAGTTTTTCTCCATCATTGGCTTAGTTGAATCCTTCTTTTTGCTCTATGCTGGGACATTAGAAGTGAAGCCGTGGATGCACATGCTATTTTAGCAGGCTTCTATCAAACAGTGTTCTGCAGTAGACCATGCCCGTTGAGAGCGGAGGTTATTAGCGTAGCCTGGCTGCTGTGTAACCGGCTTCTCCAGCTCTCACCATGAGTCTTGCTTAATTCCCACACACTATACTTCTGCCACCAGGTTGTATTTACCTATTTATTAACCAGAGGAGGAGCAGAGAAGAGAATTTCAGTCTCAAGAAGCGCAGAACGGCAGAAGGCTCTTCAGGCTGTCCTCGTGCCCTGCTAGTCATCGCTCAGCCCGATGTATACTCCAGTCTCAGGAGCTTCCTGCCCTAGTAAACAACTTACTTGCAAAATATTCCCTGCCTTTTAACCTTATACAGTAGAGAACAGAGACAGGGTGGTGTTTTGTGGGGGGTTTTTTTGGTTTTTTTTTGTTTTTTTTTTTTGAGGAGGAGGGTTAAATGAAGCGCTTAGAGGAAATAAATTGGTTTGGGTAGAAAATTTTGACTTACTAATATTTCAGTATCTCATTCATGGCTTCTTTCCTTTTCACTTGCAGGTAGTTCATTTTCTCCTCTTTGTTGTTATTTTGTTTTAAAGCATTACCTGGTAATAGCTGTAGAGCAAACTGTTTATTGTTTTTGATTTACACAGCCCGTTTAAGAACTTCTGTACTAAAATCAAAATGCACCTCATTACTTTCATGAGGAAATTAAGGTTACATTGCAGCAGTTGAATCTTATGTTAAGGGAAATTATTTTTCCTAAATCTTCATGGTATTTACTTCCCATTTTATATCTGGATTTTCTGTGATACTTTTAGGCGGAATGCTTTTTTTTCCTCTTTCCCCCCCTTTTTTTTTTTCTTTTTAAACAATAGTTTTATGCCTATCATAAGGAAGAAGTTAGGCAAGTCACTAAAAGATGTGGTAGCTGGAATTCAGAGTGTTGAGCGCCTTATTGCAATTTTTTGTAACTAGTCTTCCTCTGAAGTGGAATATCACAAGTGACCTTCTTTCTAAAGTAAGAGTGTACGAGTTTAAGGCTGCCCTAATGTGGGTTTTGTGAGAACCAGGGACTCAAGAGTGCAAAGCGAACATGGATAATTTCTTAAAGGTAGTCTACAGCAGAATCTGATCCACACATCTGGGATCCTAATCTCTCTCCTATATTCTTGCATATGCCTAACATCTGTGTGAGTATAATCACTGAACATCCATGAGGGCCAGGTTTTCCATGAGTAATATTTTAAGAACAGAAGAAGAAACCTTATTTTTTATAGGTGTTATATCTATCGCAGTAGGTAACATCTGGGCAGCACATACAGAAATCACCGAGGCTCTACTTGTCTATGCTTCATCCACCATTGCAGGCAGAGGGACTAAGCAAATTCAGCATCTGTTTAGAATAAAAACCTTGGTTCAGACATGCATTAAAATTAGTTGAGTTTAAGTGTTTGTAACTGAAGAAGAGTATTTCTCTGAGCAGCTCTGGGCAGAAAAGCAGTGGTTAATTCCTCGGTACTGAAGTTTTGTGCTGTCTGAAGAAAGGGAAATGAGTTAGAGGGTGATGTTGACTTGTCTTTTTTCATGTCTATTCTTGGAACAGGAATATAAATTGACATAAAAATAGGAGGAACATTGTTTGTAATCTCTATTAATGAATAAAAATGCTGTTAGTGACCAACAGATACTAGTTTTCACCAGAGTTCCAGATGTCTCACTTCAGCAGGGTCTCCTTAATACCATTGCCTGTGTTTCGAGTTGATGCATTTTTTCCAGAGCTGCTTTATTAGGGTTACAGCCAGAGACCCGCACAGGGTTGTGTCCACCCATGGCTCCTCTCTGGGTGCTCACTGGCATTTCCTTATCATGAAGGCTGGGCCACGTGCAGCAAACCAGACCTGTTGCACGATCCAGTGTAGCGCTGGGGTGTCGCCTGGCACGTGGATTCAGAAATTTAGAGATGTGGAAGGCTGGTATCAGAGATGTAATCTTGTTCCCTAAATTTGGCAGCCTGCATCTTAACCTGAATTTCAAGATACATGTATTTGTACCCTACTGTTGTCCAACCCTTTAATACTTTGAACAGCATACATGCAGCATGACGTGCATAATTTGTAAAATAGATTGCCATTTTAACACAGCCTGCTAGCAGCAGGGCAGTTTGACTTTGTCTAGCAACTAAAATGTGACATGATGCGTGAACATACAATTTAAAAAAAAAACAAAAAAAAACGCTCATTGATATTTTCAGAAGACGTGCACATTGAGCCGAGCAGCTGGCCAGGTGCCAGCTAGGTGCTGCCTGTCGGGTACTCCTTTCTAGACACCCCTGCTTGTCGCGTGTCTTTGGGCTGCCATGGTGAGCATGGGAACGGGAAAGAGCGATGGTGCCCCGCGTTTGGCTTCTGTGTCCGCTGCCCGGACAGACTCCGTCTATGACTTTGCACGTTCCTGAAACCTCTTTTACAGATGTCAGGTGTGTCTGCCTGTGGGAACTGGCTTGCAGGCTGGGGATCTTGAGTGCTCCTCTGCAATCGCGCAGCACCGGGTTTGTGCGTCCAGAAACAGCAAGTGTGGATTCATTTTGTTGAGACTTTGACTTGCTGTTTGGACAAATAAATCAATCCTGCACATAAATCAGCTCTCTGCTTCCCAAGTTAATTTTTCACTCAGTTCAAATTAATCGTCTTTCCTAACCTGCTCAGGCCTGATCTTTCTTGCTGTTCTGCAGTTCTCTGCTTTCACTTTGCCGTTTGCCCCAGCAGCTCTGTAGGTCTAACTGCCCCTAGATAGCTGGGCTTTCAGTTTAGGCTTCAGGGTTTTCCCCACGTGTCCTGTGGAAAAAAATGTAGCGGCATAAGGTGCTCTGCTTCCTCCCCACAACTCAGTGGTTTCTGGAGTTCATGGCCCTCGCGTCCCCCCTCCTTCCCTCGCCTCTTGGCAAAGGGGCAGTGGGTCATTTAACGGGCTCTCCATTCGACCCTCGCCAGCTGAAGAGGGTCGCATCTCTGTATGCAAGGAACAGTGCCTGAGGGATGTGTGTGTTGCTACAGCCCCAAGTTATTAGCTTGGGTCTACCGTTACTCAAGTTGTAAGCTGGGAAGGACAGCATTTGAGATGCTTCCTTGGGTGGTCCTAAGAGCTGCCCAGTAAGCCCGTCCGCTGCCAGGTGCCCGGCGGCTCCTGCACCCTGCTCCGATGCCGTGGCACCCAGCCCAGCCGGGCGGCTTGCGTTGCAGTGGCTGACAGCTTGGTCCTGTGACGCTGACATCGCAGGCATGGTCCTAAGCCCTGCACGGTTGTTTTAAATCCTGCAATATTCCCAGAAGTTCCTAGCTGTGAAGAAGGAAATAAAAAACCAAACAAGGAAATAAACCCCTCACTCGCCCTGCCTTTGGGGCAGGAAAAAATGTAAACAAGGTTTAAATTCCACAAATAAACCAGTAAAACTTCTGGTCAGTCACAGATTTTTTTAGATACCGTTTTATTTATTTAGAAGGGTAGATATTTTATTTATTTTTAGAGGGTCACAAAAGAGAGAACTACATATTAACTCGGCTCACCTCACTAATGTATTGTGTTACCTATACGTGTTGACTACCTTCTCTGCTGTATCTTCTCGTGTGTCAGCTGCTGATGTGTATTGCAGGCAGAGAGTCAGCTTAAACTGATTACAAGAAAAACAAAGCATCTATGAACACTTGAAATCATTCCTGTGTATGCTTCTTAGCTTCGCTGAATAATGTAGAAATAGTAAGCTGTTGGTGTTGTTTTGAGCCTGTCTGAACACATTTACCTGGAGGGAAGAAAGAAGAATCTGCCTGGATTGCACCCAGGTAGAATGGATCACACCAAGGTATTAGAGCGCTGTGTAATAGCAGTGTGTGAGTAATGAATCAGCTGAGTAAACTTACACTGGAGGCGGGGTAACACTATTTGAGCTAAGAAGTATTTGTTATTTGTTTTGAAGGTTTGTTTTCTGCTTAATGTAACCTAAGCTATGCAGGCTCACTAAGTGAACACTAACATGTAAGAAGGATATTTATTCAACTGAATACTAATTTAAAAATAGAAGATTAAAAGTGTTGAGTGACTGGGTGATAGATGGCAGGTGAAATTCAGTTCTCCTATGAAACATTAAGGTGAGTGTCGAGGTGGGAGAGGAGGAATTATCCTAACGTTATGTGTGTGGCAGTGAGCTCTGAACCTTCTATTTCCATTTTAGAAAAAAATCTTGCAATTATAACAGGTAATTCCATAAAAGCATTATCTCTGTGCTCAACAGTAGTCAAAGAAACAGAATATTGGGGATGATTATGTGGAGAATAAAGAACAAAGCGGGCAGCACTGCAGAAACCGATGACTTGTATGGTTCTCTCTCCCTGTCTTGAAAAGGAATGAATAGAATTGCAGAAGGTACAATGCAGAGTAATTTAAAAAAAGGGTGTGGAAGAGCTTCTGCACAGGTAAATGATTAAATAAACCAGGACTTATCATCCTTGGAATGAGAGGATTGAGCAGTGGAAATAATAAGCACAAATGGAAAAGGTGAACAGCGAGTGGTTCTCACTCAGGATGTTTGATCTCCCACCAGATCTCAGAGGCAACAAATGAAGATAACAGATGGCAGGCCCAGAGCAAAGGGAGATGCTTCATGTGTTGTGTGATCAAGGATGTTGTATGTTCCAGATGCTTACGTGGGTTCAGAAAACAAAGTGAAATTGAGTAGAATGGAATAAAAATGTGTCACAAAACACAGAAGAATCTCTGTCCAAGCACACAGGTGCTATGCCGGTGACTCAGGACAGTGCTGGTCTGCATTTGGCTGGGAGCATATCCCTAGAATGTGTCTCTGTGTGATCACTTTATCCTTTTGCTGAAGATCCTGAGCTAAAAGACCCTCTGGTCTGACTTAGTAAGACTGCTTTTCCATTTCTTTTGCTGTGTGTGGGAGGCTAGAGTTCAAAAAAGCAGCGCAGTTGGGTTCATTCCCTTGTAGCAGACACCTGAACAGATCTTTACAATGCACCGGCCCATCAAGGATTCTTGGCCAGAGCCTTGTCATCTCCTGCTTCGCTTCTGTTCGTTACCAGAAATGAGTCTAAGCTTCCTTTTTTTGTCCTCGATAATGTAGTATAAGAGGTTGTAGAGTATATTAGACTTGTACGTTTGGTTGGTTTTTTTTTTTTCTACTGTCCGTGGATTTTACGCTCTGAAAACCCTGTGCAGGCCTAAATAACACAGCTACAGAAATAAGTAGTAATAGAAGGTGTGTGTGTGTGCAGACAAGCTTTTTATCACATAAGCTAATGGAAGGAAGGACAACTTCAGCAAGAATGAGGGAGGGGAGAAAAAGTCTGCTGAGATCTGAAATGAGATGGAAAGCGATTAAAGCAGAGGAGGGAAAGGGAAGTCTGATTAAAGAGAAAGAATTCTGATGATGTGACCTTTCATGCCTGCTGCATCTTCGATGGCCAATGCAAAGTGAAGAGAAGGGTTGATTTAAAGGGCAGCACAATCTGAGATCGGTTGCCACACATCAGTAAAGGAGTTCAAAACCAAGGAGAAGGTGGTTTTGAATTGTGCATTGAAACAGAGGAGAGAGAAATGTAGATGTGAAGGACTGGTATTGTAGTGGCCTTTGTCTTTGTCTAAGGGTTGCAGAGCTGGAGAGCTGTGACGTGGGTGCGACAAAGCTGCAAGCAGACAATTTCACTACAGCTGAAAATGTAGCAGGGGCTTGTGCAGACAGTATTACAGAGGCAGTAGTGAAATAGGGGTAATTTGCTGTCCATGCTGTAGATTTTGGAGGCTGAAGCTGTAATTCAGCACTAGAGGGTAATGGATGTTTGGTTCCCAAATAAGACGTTAGATTTGCCTGTACTTGGCTGAGAAGCTGTGCCTCTCACCTGTTAATCAGCATATTGGCCACTCCTGGTGGGTATGCCACCACTGCATGAATTTTCAGGAAAAGGGCTGGAGGGCTCTACAGCTGAGTGAAAGCCGAAGTGTTTGCTATAGTACCTTGTAGCTCTCACACATACATGCAGAGGTCTCTCTTCTCCCAAGGCCATCATTCTGTGCTGGAGGAAGAACTGCTGTTAAAGGTTGTAATTTCATGCCACCGTGGTGTCCCTATCATTTGTGTCCCCAGGCTCCTCTGGGTGACCTGCAGCATCCCAATGAGTGCTGGTTGGTGTTTCTCTGACTGAACGGCAGAGGCAGCCAGCGCTGCAGGGGCAGAACATGTATCTTCACTGATCTGTGGGGGTTTGGGGTGGGAGCACCAGTAGCATTTCCTTTTCAGTGAACTTCTGGGGGGAAAATAATGAAACCAAAATCCTGTTTCGCTATCATCATGTTTTTTTCCCCTCAACTTATGGCATGTGCTTTCTGTAAGTAGAGCTGCCTCGTGTGGCAGGGATCCGTGGCTCAAAACTTAAGGTGGGCTTTTAAAGACTCTGATTTGATCCCTTCCTGGCACAATGGCCTCCCGTTGTCTTAACCTCTTGCATCCTTAACCTCTATTCTGCCTTCTAGTTGGGCTGGAGGCGGGCAGGCGGGATTCCTGGGGGAACAGTAGTGGCCCGACTCTGACAACAACATTGTGGGGCAGGGGAGAGATGTCAGACAGCTTTCCTCTGCTAATGACACGTCTAAAAATACCTTCCTTGAGAGGGAAGTGCCGCCTTTCAGCCTTCAGTAGGCCAAACAAGCTCATTTGCAGGGTGATGCAGAGGAGGACTGCCATCAATCCTTTGTTATCCCTTCAGGCTTTCCATTAATTAAGAGATTTTCAATCGTAAATGACTGGCTCAAAAGCCTTTCTTGTGTTATCGCCAAACATCCCTAGCATTCATATGAGCTTTTTCATATGAGTCCTTTTTCCTGTAACTCTAAAGTTGATTATTGTAATATTAAATAATTTCTTCTGTGTAGATCTTCATCCCATTGCCTAAAAAAGGCTTATATTTGGGTGCTTCAACACAGTATTGCCCTTTTCTGCATTCATGTGTTTCAAAACCTTTTTCAGCTTTGGGCTGTTCCCAAAAGAGGTCAGATTTTCCATCTCCTTTTTACACAGCAAACAGTGATCCATGCCTGGGCCTAGCAAATTATCAGTGGGCAACTGGGAATGAGAATGAGATCCTGCAAATTTCTGAGAATGTGGAGCCATCTTTTATGCCTCTCTGGCTTTTATGACAATGGGACGTTCTTTGATGACTATAAGCTGTTAACTGGGAGAAGTGGCTGACAGAAAGTGGCACAGAAAGCTGTGCTGCCATTCAGCGAGACCTGGACAGGCTGAAGAGTTGGGCAGAGAGGAACCTAATGAAGTTCAACAAAGGCGAGTGTAAGGTCCTGCACCTAGGGAGGAATAACCCCATGCACCAGTACAGGTTAGGGGTTGACCTGCTAGAAAGCTGCTCTGCGGAGAAGAACCTGGGAGTCCTGGTGGGCAAGTTAACCATGAGCCGGCAATGTGCCCTTGCAGCCAAGAAGGCCAATGGTATCCTGGGGTGCATTAGCAAGAGTGTGGCCAGCAGGTCGACAGAGGTTATTTTCCTGCTCTACTCTGCCCTGGTGAGGCCACATCTGGAGTACTGTGTCCAGTTCTGGGCTCCCCAGTTCAAGAAAGACAAGGAACTAATGGAGAGAGTCCAGCAGAGGGCTACGAAGATCATTAGGGGACTGGAGCATCTCTCTTATGAGGAAAGGCTGAGAGAGCTGGGTCTGTTTAGCCTGGAGAAGAGGAGACTGAGAGGGGATCATATCAATGCTTACAAATATCTTAAGGGTGGGTGTCAGAAGGATGGGGCCAGACTCTCTTCACTGGTGCCCAGCGACAGGCTAAGGGGCAACGGGCGTAAACTGAAATGCAGGAAGGTCCATATGAATATGAGGAAAAACTTCTGTACTTTGAGGGTGACAGAGCACTGGAACAGGCTGCCCAGAGAGGTTGTGAAGTCTCCTTCTCTGTGGATATTCAAAACCCACCTCGACGTGATTCTGTGCAACCTGCTCTAGGTGAACCTGCTTTAGCAGGGGGGTTGGACTAGATGATCTCCGGAGGTCCCTGTATTTTTGTAAGCGGACAGAAATTGTGTGCTGTGTTACGCAAAAGCTCATGAAAAAAGTGAGCAACAAACTAGATACATAGTTTGCTGAGGAATTTTAGGTTCTTTGTTCAGATTTTTAAAAAGTTGTTTGGAGAGCTCTGTTTTCAATGTGAGCTGGAAACCCCAGGCAGATTCTGTAGCAAAAAGGACGATAACACATTGCACACATCTTGATCTGTTTAAGAAATCTGATGCGTCAGGGGGTGGGGACTCTGCTGCTGCACCTACTAGATGCTCTCTTCCAGTAACAGTGGTCTTACCCAGCCTCTTGCATGTACTTCTAAGACTACTGCTGATCAGGAACAAGTATTGCTTAGTCTCATAAGCATTCCCAGGGAATTTAGACGGCACATATGGTACTACTCTAGCATTGCACACACCTTTTTCTATCTTAATTGCAAGCCTGACTGCACACTGCTTCTAGGAAAACAAGTTTACTGTTCATGTTGCTTGTGTGCCTGCCTCCTTGTTTCGCCAGGACATGCAGCATATAAACCCTGCCTGTTGCCTTTGGCTATAACCCCTGCTGATTGCATCAAGCAATACCTGAGAAGGATTGCAACTTTTGAAGGAAAGGTAGTGACAACTTACTCTGTCAAAGAGAAGAGAATCCTTAAATTAGACCTTAAATGTATAGAATGAAAGGAAAATACACTGCCATTGGCATCTTCAATGCTTCTCCCCTTACTTTTCTGATGTGATTATAAAAGTCCAAATTTATTTTCACTAGTCTCATTAAAAGTCAGCAGATCTTTTTAGCATAGAAAATTGTAAAAACACCTGGTAAATTATACCCTGAAATAGGTTAATTATTAGCTTTTTGTAATTATCATCAAGTGCTTTTATATTTACTAAGGAAAAGTGCTATGTGGGAGCCTAGACAGTAGTATTGAATATAAAACTCCTAATTTAATTTCTTCTTGTTTTCCCTCTGATCTGATTATTCTGAATGGCAAATCTGTCATCCATGTGAACACTGGGAACATTGACTTCTACTTGGTATGTATTCAATTCTAATAGGTAAGAAACTTGCTTGTAAATATTTCTGCAGCATAATTTTCACCTATGCCTTGCTTAGAGCAGATGACAGTATTTTCATCTTGCACTCTGCAAGATGCTTTTAATTAGTTTAGTGTAGTCAGCTATGAATCATTTGCTGTCCTTGAATGCCAGAATTGATGACTGTCATTACGATACTCTGAAGAAGTGCGAAAGAATCCAGTTAATGAAATAGCCGTTTGGGCATCCTTATCACTTCCATTTACATTTTTGTTTTGGTAGCAGTGATAAAAGAAGTTTGTGGTTCACAGTTACGATCATATTTAGATCAAATGGTTCTTATTATATGTAGTGTGTATGAATGTACATGCATACAGCTACCTAATGTGAAAAAAGTTATAGAATTGTTTCAGGAAAGTAGTGATCATACAGGGTGGTGATTTTCTGATGTATGAGAAGGTAGTGAAGAGCTGCTGACTGTTAAAGCTTAAACTGTAGCGTAAACTGGTAGTATGGGGACTAACTCTTTGACTGTTACCCAGGTATTTTATTTCCTCAGCTTGTTTCCTTGGTTCTTTCCTGAATATAGTTTGTTCAGAAGTATATCTATCTTCCCTATTTGAAGATGCTTACTGCAGTTTACAAACATTAGAGAGTCGTGAGAAGGTGTGAGCTTCTAAAATGTTATAGGTTTTAAACTCAAGGAAAAAACACTTGTGTTCATGTCACACTTCAACTCACATGCTTTAAAACTCTGCTTTATGTCTAGTCATGTGAGCATTGTAAAATACTACATTGCTAAGGCTATAGATATTTATACAAGAAGGTACGGACCACGAATTAAACTCTGGATCTTTCAAGGATGTGTTAAGACACATTTGTTTTGGCATCATCTTAGTTTATAAATGTATATATGTGATGCAAGTATGTTAGTTTATGTGTATTACAGTATTAAGTGTTCTTGGTTCGGCACCCGAGGGCTTGTGCAAACATTTCTCTGGTGAACTTCTGAGGCATTAAAGCAAGTGTGTGACAAGGCGAGAAAGGCAATTTGAATTCAATAGCTGCAAGTGGTCTGAGGGGAGAATACCAAGAAAACACTGAAATAAAACAGTACAGACACATTCTGGGGTTAAATTCTTGCCAGTTGTTTAAGAAACTACCAAAATGGTGGAATTTGGATATAAATTATTAAAAAACATGGTGATATTCACATATTTTGGAAAGGCAGTAAATAGCAATGGTGTATTTGAAGATATCTCAGTTAAAATGCAAGAAACCTGACTCCCTGGGAATCGTCTCAACAGAAATGTCTCGGCTTGTGCTCGTCTTCTCAAACAGGCCAGTGCAATCCTCACAAACCTCCCCACCATTCTTCGGTAACGTGCTTGATTTTGAATGTGCTTGTCTGAAAGGATTGGTACTTGCTCCTTTTCAGTATGGTGAATGAAACAACAGTGGTTAGACTTATTTGTAGCTAAATAGAGGAGGTCTCAGGCAGTCTTGTGCTCCCTGCTGCGCACCATGCAGTGACTCACAAGAACAGAGCTGAAGAGGACTGGCACAGTAAATATCTGGTAGTCTCACAGCTGCTTGTCTCAAATTGGAGGCAGCTATTTTTGTAGCTTTAGGTAGCTGGATACAACTGAATCAGTGACAATTTTGGGAACTACAAAAGCCGCCTTCACAGACAGAATTACCAATCTATTGTTATATAAATGTTTGTTAGTCCTGAACCTCCTGGATGTAAACCATAGGTAGTAGGAGGCAATGGCAATCCAGAGCAAATACTCAGGTGTATGCTGGCTCCTTAGGAGAGGCAGAGATGCTGAAACATGAGGTCACCTGTCTCCACAGCTGAAAACTTACTTTCTGTAATTCTTCTAGGTCCGGTTTTATTGCAATACCTGTTTATCATTTTGTCTTTTCCTGCAGCTCTGCTAGGGCAGTCAGTAAGTGTCGACCAGGTTGTTTGATTTTCTCAGCATCAAACTAGGTAATTTCAGCCTTAGGAGAGTTTCTCTAATCTACACCCTTCATGTTCTGGCTACAGCACTTAGACTTAGGGGTTTGAGCGTTGCAACATTTAAGCTTTACGCATTTGGCCCTCTAGACAGACTTCACAATCTGGAGTTGTGTGCCTTCATCCTCTATGTAGTGAATAGGACCTGGGTTTTCATGACAGGCAGCATACTGATAATAACCAAAGCCAAATAAGAGTGCATCTCTGCAGCTGGGATGCTTTTGCTTCTGATGCAGACAGAGCAGGAAGAGTTGGTTGTGGCTGCAGAGCAAGCATTCAGTGTGGAGTTATGGCTCTGAGGCCCAGTGGCTGGACATTCACCAGGAAGAAAGGAGAGCCAAGCTGTCCAGCCCATCCTACTCACAAGACTGCTCTTGCAGATACCCCTGGCTATATCCGTGTTTTTAGTGATGGTTGCAGTGTGTCCCATCTACTTACTGCCTCTGAACCCAGAATGAGGCTTTCTTTTTTGCTGCTCAGCACAATAGTTTCAACAGAAGGCATTAAAATACCTACTCTAACTCATAATTTGGTGATCACCCTTCTCCTAAGTGGGTTGCAGCAGGCGATGAACTGGAGAACTGTTCAGTCAACATAGGGTATTGTGACAAATGTAGGAGAAAGTCTCAGTTCTCTGTACTCCAACAGTCAAAGCTGGGCAAGCGTGGATGCAAACTGTGAGTCTGGCCTTCACTGAAAACTCAATGTACACCACAAGGCAGATGAGATGCCAAGCTACAGCAGGGTACACTTCTCTGTGTCTCTCTCCCCAGTATTTCCTACTAGCTGGTTTACTACTGTTGAGTATAGAGCATGTAGGAGGTGATGCAGATCTGGGAATATCCATCCGGCACCTGAGGATGACAGCACGCGGTCACTCTTGGCATTACCCCACCTGAGCACTTTGTGCAACTCTCGTGAAAGCTGTCACTGATGCTGACCAGGACTTAAGTGAACAAGGAGCACGCTTGGCTGGTGGCAGCTGTTTGGTGTTGCTCCATTGCTATTTCAGTAGCAGTCATCTTTACAAAACCAAAATCATTCCAGGACAGTGAGCTTGGAAAGTCCATAGGAAGTTTTTGCTTCTCTGCATGCTTCCACTTGCAATAATTCCTAGCAATTTGGTCAGTCTAGCAGAGGTAAATAATTTTGCTGCCATCTGGGATATTTGTTAGCTGATTCAGCACTTTGTTACCTAAAAGCTAATAATCTCTTATCAATATGTGCAGGCTAGCACAGTAATACTTTTATCTGTGTTAGGAGAACGGGGGTTTGTCTACACAGGGTCATGCAGGAAAACTAATCCGAATTGATTTTTAAAGTAGATTAATTAAATTAGGTTCCATCTTTTTGAATTCACTAAATGCCCAAATTTATGTTAGTTAAATTAGATCAAATCCTTGTTTAACCTTTCTGGTTCAGAATTGCAATAGCCTTAATTTGATTTATTTTAATTCACTTAAAAATTGAGACAAACCTAAGTGTGCTTACTTATATTCCAAATCAGAGACTTTGATCTGATTTAACTAAAGAACTTTAAAACCAAATGTTGAGTTAATTGGGATGCAAGTTTGAGTGTCCTGAGTGAACAAGTATCTGGAAAAGAAAGTACTGAACAAATTATTTGTTCCACTTTTTTAATTGTAAAACGTAAATAGCGTCTGATGGAATTAACATACTCTTGCTATGGCTGAAAGTCTTGTTTGTGTCTTCAGTAAATATTTCATGCATGAATTTAAGGATGAAAGAGAGCACTAATATTGGACAACAAAAGACTTGATTTTATCTGCTGATAAAAATCGTACTGTTAATTCCCTGTAATTTGAAACTGTGTATGCAAAATACCTGATGATAGAGCTATCAGAGCTTGCCCTACACTAACAGCCAAGAGCTATCCGTCTGTATCCTACATCTGAATGTGTTACTGTGTGTATCAGTGTGGTACGTAGGCTCTGTGCAGTGTATTGTTTAACCTTCCTATGCTTTTAATGTAAAAGATAATGATGTGTGTCATGAAAAGATTATACAGGGGCTGGTAACAATATGTATGTGACAATTCCCTCATTCCATCTGCCCTCTCCTCTGGTACTCTCAGTGGCCAGGGAGCTGGCCTGACCTTGACAGGGGCTTGCAGAGCAGAAGGACTATGTATTTAGTTATGAAGACTGGGAGTGAAGTGAGGTCTCTGATGTGGACTGTTAGCTAAGTTATTAGTCAGACTAACATTGTCTCAGCCAGTTCTTTCCTGATTTATGTAGCAAGTCTTGGTGGCATATTGCTTATTTATCACTGATAAACTGTTCTTGCACAAAACTTTTTTTTTTTTTTTTTATATTCAGTCTCTCACTGCTGTGGGCTTTTGATAACATTATGATTTATATTTACTCGTGTTTTTGCCTAACGGTAGTTGAATAACAATAAAATTCCTGTTGATTTTAGGTAGTTGGATGAAAACTTAGAGCTACAGCCAATGTATTAATCAATGCCACCCATCAAAATGCTATGGGTCAAAGCAAAAATTGATATAAAAGTTATTTTATTTTGTTATCTTAGTGAATGGCATAAAGTATTCCCTAGGTTTCCTTATCACTGGTAATGCATTAACATTGGCTCATCCTCCTTCATAGTTTGTTGCTAATCAATAAATCATTTTGATTTGTGTTTTTTTTCAAGGAGTGTATAATCTGGAATCAAATTAATCTTTGTGGAAGAGTGAACCTGCATGTTTTCTGGGTTCAGTTATTTGTGTTTCTTCAAATGTCTGGTTTTGTTTGACTGCAAAATGGCTTTCTGAATTTATAGATGGTTTCAGAACATTACTTTACCACTGCGTAATGACAAAAGCAATTTAAATTTTCAGATTATTTTTGACATGGGAAGCCAATAGTACTGGTAAATTGTATATAGTCCTCCCAGCTGAGCAGGTAGGTTGCTTGTAGAGTCCAAAAAACGGAAACAAAACAAGCATAGTACACAAGGCAGTAAGTCTGTTATTATCCCAGAGAAACATATCATACTCTCTAGAACCAAGATAGCAACAAATTTGTTGCACTGTTCAATGCTTTAATGGTATGCAATGCTGCAAGCATAACATCAGCTACCTGTGGCAGTAAATCTGTGTTAAAAAGAGTAAAAAGCTCTAAAGATCCTTGTTTGAAAATTATACTGTATTTTTTCAAGGTAAAAACATTGGATGGTCTGTTTCCCACTTCCTCTCCCTTCTGAAATTCAACTCCCAAGCTGCTCTGGTGTTGCTGGCTTTCTAAAGCGTTGGCTAATCAATTAGAAGCAGTAGGATATGAATTGGTGACAAGTCATGCATAATTTGCAATGAAAAATGAACATACCAAATGTTCTGAGGTGTAGTCTACATGCTAAGGCTTATTCATTTGTTTTGGAGCATCCTTAGCTATGAAAATATTAAAATGGAAGTTAGTGTCTTAAAATTAAAAAACTATTAAAAACCAAAAGTAACAGTCAGTGGCTGAGTGCATGTCAAAACTAGTGAACGTCTTGTCAATTCACCTTTGAGTCTTTCCGTACCCTTCTTTTTGTTGTTCTAGTAGACTGTGATCACCCTCAAGTATTGTTCATGTAGTTTTATGTCCTGTGCTAGAAAAATGCCCTTTTCTGTCTTCTGATGCCTGATGCCTTTACAGCCACTGGGTGCAGCTTTTCCATGTTTCCATTATAGTGAAAATGTGAACTTTTTTTGTGCCTTACTGGAATTGTGGTGTATGGGGTATAAACGGCAGGATTTCAGGAGCAGGGTACTGCCATGCTAAGGCTTATTTATTTGTAATAATATGTTGGAGGAGGCCAAGAACTGTCCTGTGCCAGACACAAGCAGTTCAAGCCAGCTCTGAAACATCCCATAGTGTGCCAAAACTTCAGCCAACCAGGTGAGCATACGATGCCTCTGCTTAGACACATTTAAGAAAAAGCCTCAACTGCTAGGAGTAGAAGACACAGGAGGAGATACAGGAGGAGATATGTGAAGAGGTGTGTTTGGAAAACAGGGAGGAGGAATGGAAGAGAAGTGTGGAAGGGGACATTGAGATGCAGCTGGCGATGCCCTCCTGGAAAAAGATACTTCATGGCAGAGAAGGAACACTCCCAATAGGACTGTGGCCTGTAGGCAACCAATCCTGGAGCTGGGAAGCCCCCAAATGGGGACTGCATCTGATGGAGGGACCTGTGCAGAAGCAAGTACTCCCTTGAAGGGACTGCAGCCCATGTAGGACCCATGCTAGAGCAGATACACTCCCAAAGGGATTGCCACCCATGGAGGACCCACACCACAGGAGGTGCACCTCTGAAGTGTTTGGAGAACCCACGCTGGTGCACGAACACAGCCAAAGGGACTGCAGCCTGTGGAAGAGACCATAGGAACCCACAAAGGAGCAGAGGAGCAGGAAGAAGCAATGAAGGAAAACTAAAACTAAAGTAAAATTCCCTGAGTCAAGACTGTTTGCGTGCAACATCTGATTAGACCAATTGTCAGTGACAGATTTCAAAAACGTGTCCTAAATACTGTCTTTGGTAAGTGAAGCTCAAAATCATGATTCTGTGGGAAATTCAAAAACTGTAAGAAGTTCTAAATTCAGAATGAGTATCAGAATTTTCAAGTCTTTCAGGGAAGGATAATTCTGTTTTATTTGGGAAGCTACATATTTACCCCTTCCAAGTAACGATAACCAGTAGCCATCTTGATTTCTGCAACAATTTGACTGTGCTGCCACAAACAAGAATTAAATTGGAAGGAATAATTAAACATTATGTGTGCAAACAGCTGTCACCTATTATTGCACGTACTGCTGGCATGATCACTATATCATTTTTCTTATCAACAAAATAATATTTCATCCTTACTCAAAATTTCTTTTTAAAAATGGCTTTTTTTTCTGTTAACCAAATGAGTAGGTAGCCTTGTTTTGTAAGTCTTGTATTCAGAGGTTTACTTCTAATGTTTAAGGCTGCCATATTTGGATTTTTTCTTTGTTATCATAAGTTTTTGTTTTATCTATAAGTTTTTCACATAGTGGTTTTCTTCTTTCTGTACCTTTCCTCTCTCTCTCCTTTCATCTGCTCCTGGTGGTAGTGTTTTGTTGTGCTTTCATTAAATATTACCCTGTTTTTCCTTTAATTATGGGAGGTGTATCTATTTTGTCAAAGATAAATTTGCTAGTTCTGTTTGTGTTGGTGTTGAGAGAAACGCTACTACTTCATGTCTTCTGAAGGGTTAATTTAGCTCTTAGTTTTAATGCTAAATGGTTAAAGCATGATTAACAGTATTCTGTGGGCCTCATTTTTTTTCTGTCCAGAGACTATTTTGACACTTGAATTAATGCTTTCCTATTTACTGTATATCTACCCAGAGCTTAAGTTTGATATTTTTCTATACTCTACCAGTGGTTTTGGTTCTTCAAAAATTATTTTCAATGAATTCAACTTGAAAATTTTCACAGAAATGTAGGCAGATGGGGCAGTTAATTATGAAGGTGTTCTTGGAACTTCTAAAATTAATGGTATGAGTTTAAGAATCATTTTTTGAAGCACTTTAGAGTTAAGCTTTTCATTAGAATTTTTAATTGTACAGTACATCATTGTGTAAGTGCTGGTGAAGGTGTCTCAGGTTTCAGTGTAATTTATTGGGCCAAAATCTTATACCTTTTTTTATAACATAGAACAAGATGGAGCCAGTCTAATATTAAAATATTAGGGAAACAGAATTCTGTACCATGCTTCTCATGCCAGTTACAGCTTCTTGCCAGTACTGTATTGTCTCATGCCATTTCTTTCCACTTAGAAACTTTGTAACAGTCTTTATAACATGTCTGATAATGAAAAGTTTATCTGTCATGTCCCATGAAAATTAGACAATGCATTCAAATGCTCCAGGACATGTGGTTTTAGACCTTTGAACATGCTGTATCTCTTCCATGTGATACTGTGCTGGACTACACCAGGCAACTGCCCCTTCTGTATTCGTCCTGGTGGAAACTTTTCCAATACCTTTTGTGATATTGCCTCTTATTTCCTGGTGTATCACTTAGCCGCTAAAACATCGGCCACCTCAAATACTTAATGTAACCGTAGACTTCAGACTGCTGAGTTTTCATAGTCTTCTGGTATAATAAAGGGCAGGAAATCTCACCAAGAAGGCAGATAGGAATGATCTGCTGGCACAGTGCTTCTTGCAAGTAGACCCTTACCAGAAGCTAGGATGGATGGAGAGTGATTTTGAGTTCTTTCTTCAAAGCAATAAGACTTTGTGATTCTGGGATGTAATTCCTTCTAAAGGGCCTGGAAAAACAGGGTTCTCAGATTTGCCTGTAAGACATTATTTCTGAAGTTCATTTATTCTGTTATCCTGCCTAATATTAGGTGTGCAATACCATCTTGGAGCCATATAACTTTCACCAGCTCAGCATCACCAGGAGCTATTCCCTTTATCCCATTAGCTAGATGGAGGAGGTCAGCACCCTCAGCCCACTGCCATCCTAGAGCGGTGAACGACTAGTCTTCCTTGTGTTACTGAGGGACCCCAAGGAGACCTTCTAGTGTTTCTTCCAGTTACATATTTGTTCCAGGCATGTTCGTGAATGTACACAGGTATAAAATGTAAGCTTCAAGGGATGGAGATTCTTCAAACTGAAACATGTACATTGATTTATGTAAGTAAGGGAGGCTGGAAGAGTTCAACTCTGATTGAAAAGGGAAACTGATGATTACTTAAGAGATGACGCCTAGTCTGACACGGAACTTCTGCATACCTGAGGAAGCAAGAGGAGAGTTATTTTCAAGGAGTGGCAAGATTCTCTCCTGAATAAGTTACAAGTAATTAAATTATGGGGGTGGGGGGAGAAGTAGTAAATACATTTCAAGGGAGGTAACTTTATTCTGTCTGGACCCTCAGGGGAGTGCAAAGAGGACGTTACCTGTGAAGGTGAGCGCATGCAACTAGGAGTGGGCTCTCTGTAGTTAAGGCTGTCTCTTAGGATAGGGCATGCAGAAAGTCTCATAGTGAGTGTCATAGAATCATAGAATCGTTAAGGTTGGAAAAGACCCTTAAGATCATAGAGTCCAACCGTTAACCCAACACTGCCAAGTCCACCACTAAACCATGTCCTCAAGCACCACGTCTACCCTTCTTTTAAATACCTCCAGGGATTGGGACTCAGCCACTTCCCTGGGCAGCCTGTTCCAATGCTTGACCACCCTTTCAGTGAAGACGTTTTTCCTAATATCCAACCTAAACGTCTCCTGGCGCAGCTTGAGGCCATTTCCTCTCGTCCTATCACTCGTTACTAGGGAGAAGAGACCGACCCCCA